>NW_011495032.1:42604966-42613642 GCF_000754665.1 Bison bison bison | reverse complement strand
TGGGTAGCCTTTCCCTTTTCCAGGGGATCTTCCCAATCCAGGGATTCAACCCAGGTCTCCCACATTGCAGGCGAATTCTTTACCAGCTGAGCCACAAGGGAAGCCCAAATATAAATATTATAATATATAATACAAGCATATACACACATGTTTTTGTGTGTGTGTTCAGTTGCTTCAGTCATGTCCAACTCTGTGTGACCCCATGGACTGTAGACTGCCTGACTCCTCTCTCCATGGGATTTTCCCAGCAAGAATACTGGAATGGGTTGTCATGCCCTCCTCCAGAGGATCTTCTTGACCCAGCGATCGAATCTGTGTGTCCTGCATTGCAGACAGATTCTTCACTGCTGAGCCACAGGGAAGCCTATACATATATATATATATATATACACACACACATATGTATATTTGTGTGTGTGTATATATATATTTGTAGCTTTATGTATGTATTGTATTTCTGTAAAATAGATTCCAACAAGTGAGAGTTCAGGGTTGTAGGACAATGCATGCTAACTTTAATACATAGACATACAAATCACTAGGGACCTTATTAAAATGCAGATTCTGATTCAATAAGTCCAAAATATGATCTAAAATTCTGCATTTCTACCTAGTTCTTAGGATGTCAATGCTGCTGGTTTGTGGACAAGGCTTTGAGTAGCAAGTTTACGCGATATGTACTTTCTTTGATTTTGACCATTATTAAAATGAGGGAAAGAGGTAATGGTTAAAAGTGAAAAGTACAGGACAAAAGAAAAACTATCATTAACTCCATACACTTCTATATCTTTGGAATTTTTAAGGTACGTATTACTTTAACAATGAAAAAAGGACATCTAACAGAACAAGCAACAAGGCAATTTTAATTATTAGCCAGGGGATGAAACATTTTTTCTTCTTCCTAATAATAGATAGCCATGTAGTTTTCTCCCATTCTCAAATGTTTTCCAATAAAACTGTAAAATTTCTAAGAGAGATTCTTATTTTTATATTTTTCCCACCTCTACGTTAAACTGACCTCTTTCAGATTTTTTTCCAATTATCTGCCTAATGACTCAACTCATTCAGCCAAATGCCTTATAAAGCCCCCACTGCCTCCAACTCTTTGTAAAATGCAAAAAGCTTAGAAGTTTGTGATTCCTCCTTGTCAGAGGGTAAATAGTGGAATTTCCTGTCTGAGATACTGCAACCACTTTCAAGACATCAGAGAGTCAGATATGCCATGAAATAACCCTAGGATAGTCAACTTTATTTTTCTGCAAAATCCCTCCATGTCCTAGCCTGCAGAAAGTGGGTCCAAGCAAATTCCAGATGTGAAATTCATCTTTGTGACAGACTAAACTTTAGCCCATGTTTCCATGTTATCTTTTTCTTGAAATGTTTTTACAAGTTTTTCATTGTAGTTTTTGGAAACCAGAGATGTTTCAGATAGTTAGGGAAAGTTTCACTCGATGGGTAGGTGAAAAGTACCATCTGATTTTTGGAAAGAAAAATCTACAAGAAACATAAGAACCAAAGACAGGATTTGAAGTCATTTTGATATTATAGGAAACAGGGCTTACCTTAATGATCATACTGACAGAAATATTGGCATCATCAACGAATTTGAAAATCTAGTTAATGCACTGACTGGTGTTAGATGACCTAGAGTGTATAGCTCCAACTAGGTTTTGTTTTGTTTAGGTTCATCATCTTGTTTCTGCAAACTTGGAAACCTGCCACTCAAAATATCTTTGGCTACTTATTTGTAAGTCAAGTCCAAGTGGGTGATATAACTGCTTTCCAACTCCTAGTCTCTAGCAAGCAAAAAGAGAGATGAAGTTGTCAACCCTCAGCAATGTAAAACTCCGAGATTAGCTGTTTTATTTCAAGATCGGTTGGCATTTTTTCGGTTGAAACTTGGAAGACTCCAAGGAGAGTTAACATTTTATGGTTTATAAACTATAAACTAGAACATAGGGTTTTATTGGAACCATAGATCTCACTTTTGATCTTTTCAAAGACAGAATCCCAGCATTTCTTTGGGCTGAGAATCAAGGTTAGTTCCCTGGTTACAAAGACCACTTACTGAGGCAAATATCAGGGCAGATTTGCCATTATAAATAGAGAAGATGATGAATATGAGGGGTGTGTGTGTCTGTGTGTGTGTATGCGCGTGCTTTAAGCACTTGAAATCTATCCTGCATGTGTTTTAAACCTAACATAAGCAGAGAGGAGTGACTTATTGTTTCCCCTAAGGTTTTATAAATAGTACTGTGTAAGAAGTTGGTGTCAAAACGCAGAGGGAGGTGCCCAGGACCAGTCAGGAAGATACCACTACGATGCACATCACGCATAGATTGAGGCTGACTTTTGATCCACTAGCCTTGGTTAGACAGTCTTAAGTACTCCTATCCCTGCTACCCTATTTTACTCTTATTTCTACCCTCTCATCACAGACTGTTCTTTCTCTGACAATGTGATCACAATTTAACTGGAAGACTCTGAAACTGGAAATTGGTTTCAACCAAAGATGTTGTAGGCTGGACTAGTTGCAGTATACTGAAACCATTAGGACTATTTGCAAACTAAGTGGATGTGTCTTTGTTAAAATTTGATGTTTATTTTTAATATGGTTGCCTGCCCTTCTCTATTTGAACAGCTCATTACACCTTAAATATAAACCACATGCACACTAGAGCATTTATGTAATTTTCTGGGGCAAAGAATGTGGGCTGTGAGCCAACTATAAAATATATTACTTTAATATTTATTTGCATCTGTTTGGTATTGTCATGATCCATCCAAGACTGAATCATTTTGCTTTCCTTTAAAAAAAAAAATAAGAAGTAAAGAAAACTCTCTGTTCACAAACTACTTCAAGTGGATTTGAAAAGCTTCATTTAAGATTCAGTTGCTTTTTTGCAGATATTAGTATCATAAGCATTGATGAAGAATAATATAATGAATGATGAGTTTTGAACAATACTATGGCTGATTTGGTAAAGCTATGTTTTTGGCTTAAACAATAGGATGTTTGATCAAATCAGCCACAGAGAAGGAAATGGTATTGCAAAAGATGAGCTTCTAATTGAGATAGACAATGAACTGTGCATTAGAAACAGCTGCAGGGAAATGAATCTCATTGCATTTGTACATGTTAATAGGCTGAATTTCCACATTAGACGGTCACAATTTTGAGTCATAGCACATCCAGGTGCCTTTACATCTGTGTAGTATATTTAGAAAGGAAGAAAAATCAGACAGAAAATATGTTATATTCTTTGTATTCCTTATTTTAAGCTTTTTCTTATTAATTTCATTATCATGATAAGCCATGTAGATGTAGGCAGCTTTTTTTGGCAATGACATTATTTGTAAGTTCAGGTGTCATGTTTCCCTCCTTTTTCCATATAAAAGGACATGCAACCTGCTTCTATGGTAAATATCCACATTAAATTCAGATAGTACATTGAAAGGGCTTCCCTGGCAGCTGAGCTGGTAAAGAATCTGCCTGCAATGCAGGAGACTTGGGTTCAATTCCTAGGTTGGGAAGATCCCCTAGAGGAGGGATCAGCTACCCACTCTAGCATTCTTGGGCTTTCCTGGTGGCTCAGACGGTAAAGAATCTGACCTGGGTCTGACCTGGGTTCGATCCCTGGGTTGGAAAGATCCCCTGGAGGAGGGCATGGCAACCCACTCTAGTATTCTTGCCTGGTAAATCACCATGGACAGAAGAGCCTGGTGGGCTACAGTCCATAGGGTCACAAACAGCTGGACATGACTGAATAGCTAGGCACAGCCCAGCACAGCACACTGTGTTGAAAAAATCCAGGCAGGAAGCATTATTTCTCTGCAGAAGGTATTTTTATTAGGCCAAGTAATGCTTAGTAACAAACTGACCCCAAATCTCAGTGACAGCGCACTATGAAGGTTTACATGTTGCTGCTATGAATGTTTGTGTTTCTCCAAAAGGCCTACATTGAAGCCCCCTTGGTCCCCACTGTGGTGTGAGGTCTTTGGGAGGAAATTAGGTCATGAGGGTGGAGCTCTCATGAATGGAATTACTACCCTTAAAAGAAGAGACACAAGAGAGGCAATCTCTCTCTCAACTAGGTAAGGATATACCAGGAAGATGATTATCCGTAGACCAAGAATAGATTCTTACCAGACGCTGAATCTGCTGGCATCTTGATCTTAAACATGCCAGCCTCCAGAACTATCAGAAATAGATGTTTGTGGTTTAAGTCCCCCAGTCCGTCATATTTGTTATAGCAGCTCAAGCTAAGACGGTTGCTCACACTCTGCATCCAACAGAGGTCAGCAGAAGGCACTGTTCCACTGTCAACAAGAGGAGTGATTTGATGATACCCGCCTGGTGGCTGAGACGGTAAAGCATCTGCGTGCAATGCGGGAGGCCCAGGGTCGATTCCTGGGTCAGGAAGATCCCCTGGAAGAAGGAAACGGCAATCCACTCCAGCACTCTTGCCTGGAAAATCCCATGGACAGAGGAGCCTGATAGGCTACAGTCCATGGGGTCGCAAAGAGTCGGACACGACTGAGCTTTCACGACTCCATTTTCACTTTCACCATCTTATTTATGGTGATGCCAACACATGACATTCAGGATTGCTGCATCTGAGGAAGAGAGCACAGAAAACTCATGGCCACCCTCAATCCCTCAGATCTGCAAGGATCACTTTTATTCACAGGACATTGTCCAGAACTGACCATATGGTGCCATGTTAACTACAAGAAAGGCTAGGAAATGAAGGGGAGCAGTCAGATATTGGGTGAACATTATTGTCACTACTTAGAACTTTTCTCATCTGTAATGAGAGGGTTAAAATGCTCCAATCCATTATCTCCTCTAACAAGATGTATTGTATTGGGAATCCATGTCATCTCTTTAAACATTACCAAATGTTGTGCATCTATTAAATCTACTTTTTAATTTACCATGAAACCATTGCCATTTATGAGAAACTCTGATGTGAATTTACATATTATTCACACAAAAAATTATTTTTTGATGGATACTTCTCTTGGATTTTGTGCTTTATATTTTTTCAAGTTCTTTTAAATATGTAGTCGGTGAACTTTTTGGTGGAGAGAAACAAATCATAAAATTAATGAAAGCAATGATAATTCCTGTGAATGGCTTCCAAAGATGCAGGATTTATTACGAATCACCTCATAACATGAAATTATACATGCATCAATATCAACTCTCACTTTGGAAATAACTAATTGAACTCATTCTCTATCTAGAGCTGAAAGCAAGTTTTAAAGCAGCATTTATCACTGGGTTTGCTGGGAATGGATCAACAAATCCCAAAGGCAAATTTACTACATATTGATCTTAGGAAAGATTTGTGCTCCAGGGAAGACTTGAGGAATTCTAGACTGAAATGGGGTGAAGGGGAAAAGCATGTGACCATCTGAAATGCACCTATGGAAAGGATATGAGAAATGGACCAGTATAACAGAAGGTATTAGCTTGGGCTCAAGTTCCTCAAGCAGAAAAACTGAAACATGGAATTAATGAGAGAGCATATGTTAAAACGGTCTTCTCTGATGGCTCAGATGGTAAAGAAACTTTGCAATGCTGGAGACCGGAGTTCGATCCCTGGGTCAGGAAAATCCCCTGGAGGAGGGAATAGCTACCCACTTCAGTATTTTTGCCTGGAGAACTCCATAGATAGAGGAATCTGGTGGGCTACAGTCCAAGGGGTTGCAGAGTCAGACAAGACTGAGTGACTAACATTTTCAATTTCATATCTTAAAAGAGAAAGAATAAAGAAAGGAAAGGGGATGCCAATCTGCAGGAGAGAGATACACATGTCACAGCTTAGATATGTATGTCCACACTCATGTCCATACAGAGAAGATGAGCTTAGAATAAGGATTTTGCTTTCATGTCATTTCTTTAGGCAAATGACTAGTTTTTTAAGGGAAAGAATTTTCCTGCCTTCAAAAATGTTTTAGTGTCATGGAGAAAATGTAAACTGTGTTTGGATTTCCATAACCTCTACATTTTATGGCAAGGACCCAGATTCTATTAACAGTTTTCTGTTTCAACACCTGTTATCAAATCACAACATTTTAGTTAAACTGGCAAATTACTCTGTTGCACAATGCAAGTGTAAATGAACTCTGATTGAGAATCATCTTGCTAATTATATTTCCATACTGTGGACATTAATAGCTGCTTAGTCTTCTGATATGACCTACACACACATGGATCATATCTTTACGCAGTATATTAAAGTAAGTTGTGTACATTTCTGTCTCTGCCACTGAAACATAAGTTTTTCAAGGATAAGGTCAAATATATTCTTCTCCGAATTAGATCTGCATGCATCTGTGCACCTTGAATAAAGATTGTCCTCTATGAATGCTTATCAAACACATTGCATACATAGTCCAAAGGTGAATGAGTATTTGTTTGATTGATATATCATGACTGAGTTTTGGTTCAGAATCTTTTAGTGACAGAAAACTTTAAATCATCCATATTTGGAAGGAAAAAGAATGTCTCAAGACAGAGACTATTAAGCAAATTTCTGAATTTTATTGGGAAACACTCCTTAGAAATTTCTCAGTAAGTGGGGATAGAGCATCTAGCCACCCAGATTAACATAATCATTCAATGTTATTTTAAATTTTTAGAGCTCAGTGGCTGACTCTCTATGAGTTCTTCATGATTTCTGGCAAGGGTGTATGTTTTCCTTACCAAAAACTATAAAAGTCACAAATTAGGGAAAATGGTCAAAAAAAGGGTTCCCAATAAGATATGATAGCCACAAGAAAAATATTGTTAAAGTTCTGGAATCTAAATTTCAACAGTTCTAAGCCATCTAAACAAAACTAAGAAAAGAGACAACCATGCCATATGCTAAGAGGTTTATATAGAAGCATGTAGATTAGTTAGGAAACTTTCCAATGATCCAGACTAGAGATGATGGTTGCTTCGACCACACTGATCATAGTGCATATGGTAAGAAGTGAGTGGACTTGAGATTTACTGGAAGGGAAATCCAAGAATATTTTCCAATGGCTGGAACGTGAGATGTAACAGAAAATAGGAAGATGAGGCTTTTGACATAATAAAGTCATCATTAACTCAAATGGGAACTCTATCATGGAAGTGGATATTTGGAAGTGCAGAGCAAATTAGGAAGTCACTTGAAAAATGCTAAACGTAAAAGTTAAGCTGTCTAGTAGAGATGTCCATCCAAGTAGAGGTGTACACTAGGCAAGTGTATAAACTTTACAAAATTATCATTTTAATCATATTGACCCTAAAAGTAACCCTACTTTTGCAGGTGAACAAAAGCTCAGAAGAATTAAACAACCTGGCCAAAGACAATATAGCTAGAAAGCATCAGATATTATATATATGTTGTTCAGTCACTCGGTCATGTCCAACTCTTTGCCCCCATGGACTGCAGAATGCCAGGTTCCCCGTCCGTCACCATTGCTGGAGCTTGCTCAAACTCATGTCCATCAGTTTGGTGATGCCATCCAACCATCTCATCCTCTGTTGTCCCCCTCACCTCCTGCCTTCAATCTTTCCCAACATTGGAGTCTTTTCTAAGGAATTGGCTCTTTGCATCATGTGGCCAAAGTATTGGAGTTTCAGCTTCGGCATCAGTGCATATTCAGAATTGATGTTCTCTAGGATTGACTGGTTTGATCTCCTTGTAGTCTGAGGGACTCTCAAGAGTGTTCTCCAACACCACAGTTCAAAAGTATCAATTCTGTGCTCAGCCTTCTTTATGGTCCAACTCTCATATCCATACATGACAGTTATATATACATAATATGCAAATATATATTATATATATAAGTTATACATTTCTTCTGAGATTCATTTATAGTCAGATGATTTCATACATGTATGTCTTAAATATTCAGATAGATAGCAAAGGCCTCAAAAGCAGAGACAAATCCTTCTATTCTGTATCCCAAAGATGGCTAACATACTACCTTCTCAATTGTAGATGCCCAGTAATAACTGATTTAGGTCTCAGTAGCTGCACATGTAGAAAGACAAATTTGGAGGCTGGAAGAAAGTATAAACCCTGTCCTCAATCTCTGACCCAGGAAGAATTTTCTTGTTACTGAAAAAACACATATGTATCTTAGAAGCAGAGAAGAGGAAAGTAGAATTCTTACTCTGTTGCAAAACCTCTCTCTTACCTCTCCCTTCTGGAACCAGATGCTATAAGATCTCTACTTACATACGATTTATAAGATCTGTCACTTATCAATAGCTCCTTATTAAACTGTCTTCAAATCACCTAGTTGGAGACTACTTAGTGTCTTCTGTGGAGCCCTGCCTGCTTCAAGGAGGATGACATGGAGATGTTAGACCTACAGGAGTTAGGTCTCCAGAGGCCCTCAGAGAAGAAAGTGAAAAAACACATTCCACACTCTTATGCTCCTCCTTTAAACCCAAATTCTGTCAATGGGTTTCCCATAAACCCAACCAGAAGCCAGAGGACAAGGGGGTCTTTGATAGAGAAACGTAGACAGAGTACCTAAAGGGCAAAGGGGATATACCCCTTCCACCTGGAGTCTTTCTCATTCAGAAACAGAAAAGCAATCACTGAACTTATTTACAGAAGAGAAACAGACTTGAAGACATAGAAAACAAACTGAGTTACTAAAGAGACTATGAGAAGGGAAGGA
>NW_011495032.1:42585907-42604866 GCF_000754665.1 Bison bison bison | reverse complement strand
TAAGATAGATAACCAGCAAGGACCTACTATATAGCACAGGGAACTCTACTCAATATTCTGTGATAACTTATATGAGAAAAGAATCTGAAAAATAATGAATATATATATATGTATAACTGAATTACTTTGCTGTATACCTGGAACTAATACAACACTGTAAATCAATTATAATCCAGTAAATTTTTCTAAAAAGAAATAAAATGTTTGGAGGACACTTCTATTTTTTTAAAAAAACTTTATATTCCTGTCAGCCAAATTAAATTAAATATACATGAATAACTGAATCTCTGTGAACCTTTCTCTAGCCACATTCCTCTCCCTCCTTCCCACCAAGAAGTAACCACCATCTTGGCTTGGTGTTTATCATTTCCAGTCATGCTTTTAACTTTTACTATATATCCATAAACAAAGACAGAATTCTTCAAATGGGCCAAAGCCCATAATGTGCCCTTCAGATGACTAGATCCCTAACTGGAAGAGAATTTACATCCTTATAAAACATGGATGTTTCCCCAAACCAGATGATTTCTGAGACATGTTTCCAAGTAGCCTACCAAGCTGGGGATTGTAAAGTCTGTCTCTGGAGGAAATGGCAAGCTTGTATTTATTTAAACTCACATATGAAGATCATTCTGAAGTAGGGCAGAGTCATGGAGGGGCATAGTATCAAGCAAGGAACTCTACAATTGTCTTCACCAGCAAAATAAATCCAAATAACTGAGGTGATCATCCAATAACTTAGATAAACGTTGTCCAGAAGCAAACCTGTGAAGTTGCTTAATGTTTTCTTTGAACATTCAGATTCTCTAATGAGGATCTTCCTCAGTCTCCCATCTGGCTCCTCCCAACTCATAGATTCAATCTCAGCCACCTCAACAGTTTGGGGCCCCTCAGTTTTCTTCCCCATCTCTGAAAAGCTCTAATAAACCATCTGTGTATTCTACTGGGTTCCCTAGTGACCAAGGCTGAGATAAATACATCCAGGTATGTGTTTTGCCTGTGTGCTCCGTCGCTCAGCCATGTCTGACTCTTTGCAACCCCATGGACTGCAGTTTACCATGCTCCTCTGTCTATGAGATTTTCAGATAAAAATACTGGAATAGGTTGCCATGTCCTATTCAGGGGGTTTTCCCAACCCAGAGATCAAATGTCTCCTGAGTCTCCTGCATTGGCGATGTATTCTTTATCACTGAGCCACCTGGGAAGCCTATATATGTGTCCCATTAAGGACAGGTATAAGTAAGTGTGCTACTGGGTTTTATTTTTATATTCCCAATCTCTCGTCTATTGCTCAGGAGAAGTCACTGAAAGAGTATGGGATGCAGGCTACAGACTAGCAAGAAGTCTGATCCCTTGGAAGAAGTTTGAAGAGTAAGATATTGCTCAGAATCATTGTGATCCTATTTGAAGCTGGGAGTTGGCCTCTGAAAGTCAAAGCCCCAGCTGTCATCTACTAAGGGCCACCTGGAAGTATGGTGGGATTAAGTCCTAAAGGCCCAACAGTTCCATCTCTCTGCAGGTTTGGGCCATTGCAACAAAGACAAATCAAAACCAGGGGAAGAAAGCACTTGAAGGGTTAAAGTGGCCATAGGTGGTCAGGGCAGAGTGCCAGCAGTGTCCATCACACCGACCTGATGGATCACCGTGTTGCAGCAGTGATCAAAACCTCGGGCTGATGGCATCAGTTTAGAATTTCAGAAATTAGTGTTTAGAGTTCTTTTAATATCTGTACTTACCTAAAGCTCCCTAATTCAACTATGTAAATAAACTTTAAATGGTTACTGAACTCATCTATTGTTCCTGGAAAATCATCATGAGCCAAAAAGTTTAGTTAAGTTTAGTTGGCTCTGTAGTACATATAACTGCACATGATTTCATTTGTCAAGCCAGTATTTGTCCAACTATATCCTGAACTAACCTTGATGTTACATTGTCTTTGTACTTTGGGACTATTTCCTGGTGATAGAGCAATAAACTGACAGCCCCATCACGCTTCCATGGATGCACACATGTCAACAGGGCAGCTCTGGTCAGACTGGCTTCAACAGTCTTCACATTACCATAAACTCAGCTTTTTCATGGCATAGGGAGCCCAAGAACCTAGTAAAATGCAAGCTCAATCTGTGTAAACAATAAACCGTCCCTGTGAAATCTGATGTCCTAGAAAAAGGACTTCAGATAATAAAAACAAATGGTGGAATGAGATCCTCACCATGTACCATCCTCACCCACGTGGGGCTGTGTGGGCTGGCAGCTTGGGGCAATTGCAACATAGGGTGAGGCCAAGTGGGAGGATCACAGCAAGTAAATTGCAAACAAACTCTTCTGGGAATTGTCTGTGCAAATTCACAAGCTGAATTATCACTGAATGGGCATTTTCAACATTCATAAATGGATTGGCCTGCTGCGACTGGGTGCCAATTTATGGAAAGGAGTATACATCTACCCCCGAAGAAATATTTTGTCATAAACCCGATAAATACTTCTTGGTATGTCAGAGAAAAAATGCCTCCAGGGACTTGGAGCAGAATCTCTTAGTCATAATTCTGTCGATAGTCAGCCTCAGATAATCTCAGCATCATTAAAGCATTGTGTCCTGAGCTGAACTGGAAAGAGACTAGAGGCAAGTGCTTATAAGTAGAATAAATGATACTTTAGCAGGGTGGAGGAAAGAGAGAAGCAAGAAGGTTGGAAAACAAGCTATCATTTCCAGCTTTACTGCCCTATACTCCATTCCACATTTTCTAAAGTATCTTTTAGTCCTTATCGTTTTTAACTATGAGTCTTTTCAAATATTTGAAGTGTACAGAACATTAAGTAACAGATTCCTAGGCATCCACCATCACTACCAAACCAGTGTCTTGGTCTCTGTGTATATTGTTACTTATTAGAAATGTTGGTTAGAACGTAATCTTTTTTCCAATGGTTCGTGTTTTCTGAATCTTAAAATAACCTTCCCTATCAAAATATTATAAAAATACTTTCCTGTATTTCCTTCTAAACACTTAACAGTTTTTCTTCTCACATTTTGGTGTTGCTTCCATCTGGAATTTATTTCTGTATGTTAGGGAGAGATCTAACTTTACTTTTTCTAGATGGGAGGCAACTTTTTTTAATAGTCTCTCCTTCCTCCAGTGGTCTGCAATGCCACTTGTGTTGTAAACCTTATCCGATGTATAATTAAGTCTGGGTCTTCTTTTTCTATTTCTAATCTCTTTGTCTATTGCTATGTCATTACCGTCTACACTTTAGTGTTAGTTTTTTGTCAAACAAGTCAAATTTTCCCCTACTTTTCTTCTTAAGATTCTGATGGCTATTTTGGCTCTATGTTTTTCCAATGAAACATTTTATGAAGAGTTTGTGAAATCCTACTATCAATTTGGTTGGAGTTTCATTTTAATTATAGATCAATGTGGGAGAAATCCAAAACAGTGTATTGATTCTATCTCTAAAAAACAAGGTGTACTTTTTTCCATTTACTCAGTTTTTCTTTTACTTTTTTCAGCTTTAAGATTTTAGGTTCCTAAGATTCTCCATCTTTTGCTAGATTTATTCATAGGCACACATTTTTGTATGCTTTTGTTGCTGTTCTTAATGGCACCTTCTTTTTAATTTACATTTCTACATATTTGTTGTTCATACATAGAGTTCCATCACTTTTTATGTATTGATCATCTTACCAACAACCTTATTAAGCTCTCTTATTAGTTCAAGTAGTTTGTAGAATCATTTTTTCTCCTATACAATAATATAAGAGTGAGTGTTTATTCCTTTCCAATATTTATGTTTTACTTTTCATATCTTACCATACTACCTAGGACCTACTGGTCAATGCAGAGTAAAACTAACAATAATAAGCATACTTTTCTTTCTTGACTTGAATAAGATACAACAAAAGATTCATTATTAACAAGGATATTTGCTAAAGATTTTTCATAGGTGTCTTTTATAAATTACAAAGTTTTATGCCTGTTCATGGTATACTAAGAGGATTTCCTAATAAACATAGGCTGAATTTTATCAAATGTTTTTTTTATTAATTCATTAGAATGTTCATAAACTTTTTCTTCTACTGTGTTGTATTATAATGATAGATTTGTTGAGGTTAAAACTTTCTTATATTCCTTGAATAAAACCTTCCTTTTTATGGTGATTAATTTTTGACATACACTGCTGCTGCTGCTAAGTCGCTTCAGTTCTGTCCGACTCTGTCTGACCCCATAAACAGCAGTCCACCAGGCTCCTCTGTCCCTGGGATTCTCCAGACAACAATACCAGAGTGGGTTGCCATTTCCTTCTCCAATGCATGCATGCTAAGTCACTTCAGTTGTGTCCAACTCTGTGCAACCCCATGGACAACAGCCCACCAGGCCACTCTGTCCACAGGATTCTCTAGGCAAGAATACTGGAGTGGCTTGCCATTTCCTTCTCCATTGACATACACTGCTGAATTTAATTCACCAGATTTTATTTGATATTTTTGTATTTATATTTTTAAGTAAGATTTGGTCTATATTTTTTCTTGTATTGTTTTAATTGGTTTGTAATAAAGTATTAGTAATATTAGCCTCTTACATTAGTTGTGAAATTTTTCTGTTTTCTGAAAGAGTCTATGTAATTATTACTTTTATTGACATTTTGGTAAAAATAACCTAAAACCATCTGAACCTAATGAAATTGGGGCCTAGAAGTTTTAGTACCAGTTTGATATCTTTAATACTTACAGATTTATTTAAGCTTCCCGTTTTTTTCTTTAGTTAGTTATGGAAAATTTTATTCTCCTAAGAAATTCTTCATTTGGTCTATATTTTCTAATCCTAAAGTCATTCTATATTATATTCTTATGATTTCTTTAATCTCTAATTATGTATTAATATTTATTGTTAATATCATTTATTAATATAATATATATGCTATATTTCTCATTCATTTTATTTGCTGTTATTCCTATCTATTATTCATCATTCACAGAACCAACTTTTGGTTCTATTGGCATTCTTTTACATAATTTGCTCTAATTCATTATTTCTTATTCTTACATTAAGCTCACTTCATTCCATTGTGCTTATTCTTGCTCTGCTTTTCTTCTAACTCTTTTATTTTAAATAGGATCATTAGTTTTTGTCTTCCTTCTTCTCTAATAAGGGCATTTAATGCTATACATTCACCTCTGAGTGCTGCTTTAGCTGCATCCCTCTAGCTTTTAAGTGAGTGTTTCACTGCCATTCAGTTCTCAGTATTTTCATTTTTTCTCACACCTAAGTTTGTTTTTTGCTCACAGATAATTTAGAACTCTACTGTTTTTTCTTTTGTTTCCAAATATAGAGGAAAGAGGATAGATTTTTCCTCTCTTTAGCTGTATTTTTATTTCATGTTGTCAGAGAAAATAGTCTATAAAATTATTTTTTATATATTTGTAGCCTAGAATGTGGTCATTTTTCATAAAAGTTCCATATATACTTCTGAGGAATGCAGATTCTTTTTTTTCCGCCCTTTGTTAATCCTTTATTAGACTTGTGGCTAGGGACAAAGAGAAGTGGCTGAGGCACCATAAGGTGATATGGAAGAGTCAGAATGATGTGATTCCCGGAGGTTTGAAGAATGCAGATTCTTAAATACAGAATGGCAAGTTCCATATGTATGTCCCATAGCCCATTACATCAAACTTTCAATTGCACTGTTTGAAAACTCTATATATTTTTCCTAAATGGTACTTTCTAAACATATTAATCCTAGATTTTTGAAATGGATTAAAATCTTACGTGTTAAAGCATTTGTCAAATTCTACTTATAATTCTGCTGACTTTCCTTCAATATACCAACCTAAAGCATCTAAATTGTTTCCTATAGTTAATAATTTATTACTGCTGGTAAGTATATGAAAATTGCCCTTCCTTTCTTGTGACCTCAACCGTATATTTGTAATATTTTAAAATATTTTATATACTTTTCTAAATGTTTATACTGAAAAGCTGTTCGTGGTTTATTGTTTATTTTTTTTTTAATTTGCCATTCTTCTAGAAGCAGAATGTAATTGAAGGGAAGGAAGGAAGGGAGGAGGGGAAGAAGGAAGGAAGGAAATGAGGGAGGAAGAGAAAAAGTCATTCTGAAAGATGGTTAATTTTCTGTATGTTCCTCTGGGTTATCCTTTGTCTAGGTAGTTTAAAATTTTCAGTGTCAGATTATATTGAGGAAGATGTATCTAAGAATAGGATGGCTTCCAGTTCCCTTTATATTACACCGCCCTCACCATCACCACCACCACCACCACCGCTCTGGGCTGGAGCAGAGAACCATCCCTATGTAGAACTGGTTGGAGGGGACAATTTCTATCATACAACAAGCATATATGTTGTGGACCATCTCCTGTGCTTTCTGACCTAATTAGTTCATGTTTGAGGCTTTCAATGAAAAAACACTCTTAGGAGGCTTCTGGGGAGTTTTTCTCTTCACATGTACTAATTGTTATACCAACAATCACATAATCAACCTCTTGGGTTGTGAGGAAAAACAAGGGTGTGAGTGGCTAATTGCAAATGTGAGTGGTCCATTGCTTGTGCAATCAGCAGACCTCCAGCATATTAAACTTGGTGCCCAGTCACAGCATAAGTATTACAAGTGGCAGAGCCTAGCCTTTTAAAACTGACTTCACAAATTCACTTGCAATTTTCTCAAATTCTTCAACCCTTTACCATTCTCTTTTACAAAGCAGAAACAAACAACTACAAAAGAAAAAAAAAAAAAAAACAAACACTGTCACTGGCATCCTTAATGATTTCACTCTTTCTACTTTCCAAGTGGTATCCATTGGGTCCTCCAAACTAGAAGCTTTTAATGAAAATGAACTGCTAATAGATAAAGTTTGTATCCAGTTGTAATATTTCAATGCTATAATACATTTCAATTATATCTTTCAAGCAAGTAAGGGCTGTTTTCAGTGTTGTTTGCTAAATTTATTGCACTAAATCTAAAATGGAAAACAGTAGTTAGCTGTAAACACTGAGCTAATGTGTTCTTTCTATTCTAGATCTAATGAGGCTCAAACCTTCACAATGAGAAGTAATTTAACAACAATATTTATATAGATGATGAGTCTGGTTCTCTGACCCATATGGTGATATACAGCAATGTTGCAAAGAAGATATCTTCCAGATGGACATTAAAGCCCCAGCCCCATTCATTCCAGTCTCTCTGTTTAGAACTGACAAATGGAGAGGGCAAGGCTGGTTTATTTTATCAACTGATTCAGTAGTCCTTAGATTAGTTAATTAGTTTTGATCTCCTCTAATAGAACCTTTGGAAGATAACTCTAGGATATAATTTTCTAAAAGGTAATATATCATGGCAATGTTTAATTGGGTTCTAAAAATTAGTGTGATTAGCTAGGGTTTGTGAGCAGAACGTTTGCATATAAGCCTAGGCTCTCCTGTATGACTTTACAAAAGGACTTAGCTTCATGAAGCCTCAGCTTCCACATGTGTAAAATGAGGAGAGTAATTCAAAGCCTTAGTCCCCTGAAAGGAAAAGTGTTTTGTAAGTTCTAAAGTACCAGAAAAAAATAAGTTTCTATTTGTATTGTTTATGGGGCTTATTTAGCACTGACACAAATCATGGATTGCAATGGGTTAGTTCTGTGATCTTATGTTTACAGTGAACTTTTGGCCTATGACTTGCTTTGACTTTTTGGTTAACGATTCCAACAGCCACATGTGAAGGGTCCTCTTTTGAGTTGTATGTGGGTGTGTTTTCTTCATATTTTCTGCAGATGTTTCAGCTGAGCGTCAAAGTCAGGCCTCTTGGAGACAGCCATGTGGGAATAGCTGTCATTTTACACAACCTAAGATCTCTTCAGCCAACCCCCTTTCTTTTCCCTACCCAACTTCAATTTCCAAAGTTCAGAGTTTCATTTAGAGAGAAAACTCTTGCCAAAGGGCAAAATGTTATTAAAATCACGCAATAAGGACCTAGTTCCTCTGTCTTGTCTTATTGTGGGGTCCATCATTTGTTTTGAGTTTGAAGGCATCTTTGATTTTGTATTGTCTCCAGCAGTTTCATGAGAATTAATCAAACATATCCTGAATGATTGGGGCTGACAGTTCAACTGTCAGTTTTAGGAATCAATTTCCCAAATAACTTCATATTAGGATAAAATTACAATTTATTTATTCAATGTTCTGCCCTTTTCATCATTACTACCACACACATAAAACCTTTGAGCTCTAGTATTAGAAACAAAAATCTCTTACTAAACCAAGGAAGAATTTACTGCCTTTTTTGAGATGGTCACATAAAGAGATTAATGCACTCCAAAGGGGTAAATCATTACTGTTTCAAGTGTCACAAGAAGGATCTTACTTCTCTGGAATCATACTAGGTAGGACAGGAAACCCCTGTTTACTGACCACCAGGAGCTAGGCCTAAGACAAATCCACCAGCACACCCAATTATTCCTCTAGTGAAAATACATGTCATGTTTAAGATAGCCTTTGGGAAATCATACAATAGGGTACAGAAACAATATAAATTCATTTTCATCCCTGTTGTCTACTTTTCACTCATAAACATTAGCTTGTAAACAGCTCAGCATGTTACCAGTCTGATTTTGTAATTTTATAATTTACTAAATCAGTGATTCTGTCCCAAACCCCTGCAGAAATCCATTCTCTAATAAACTCAGAAGAGCTTATGGCTGTTAATCTTGGGTCTCTCTTTGCCCTTTGATATTTCTGTAGTGATTCTCCTTCTACTGATGGGAAAATCACTCATGTTATTGTGCTGACTACCACATGATCAATTTAAAGAATCAGTTACTAACCAAGTACATCACATTTTAGTTATTTCCTTCAGAGCTCACTTATTTTCAACATAATAGGATGGTACATAGGAGAAAATAACTTTTTTTCCTCTATTTTTACTTCCTCTGTCACAAAGCAGAAATAGGCTAGTAATAAAAAGATATTTACATTATTGCTTTTTGAGAGGGACTAGCTGATGTTAATGCTTTGAAATTTTTCCAAGAAGGCAAATGTCATGCATCATGCTCCCAACTACCCCACACATTCAGTGAATATTCATCTCGGATCAGAGATGTATCGTATGCGTGTGCGTGCTAAGCCCTTCAGTCATGTACGACTTGTTGCCACCCTAAGGCTTCTCTGTGCATGGAATTCTTTTGCCATGCCCTCCTCCAGGGGATCTTCCTGACTCAGGGATGGAACCTGACTCTCTTATGTCTCCTGCATTGGCAGGCAGGTTCTTTATCACTAGCACCACCTGGGGTTAAAGATGGATCATAAGGAGTATAGCAAAGGCAGAGTAGCAGAGATAGTTCCTCTTCTCAGGCAGGAATCAATTCTGAAGGTACATGGTTAAGCTGAAGTTCAACACAGGTCAGTGAACAAGTCCTCTCAGGCGGTACTTGGGAAGGACACATCCTCAGAAGCCATGGTCAGAGCTATCAAGGAGGGTAAGATGAAAACTTAGCTGTTACCAGGGAAGTCCATGCAGAGGGCTAAAAGGGTTAGGGAACCGAAACTGCCCATCTTGGCCAGGAAGGATGATTACAGCTTGCCTGAGTGGTTTCACAATAGGACGACCCTATAAAGAACTCCATGCTGCTGAAAACTAACCAGGAAAATTTCAGAGAGGCTGAAGGGAAGGAAGCCCATTGTAAAGCCCAAGCTGGAATCAAGATTGCCGGAAGAAATATCAATAACCTCAGATATGCAAATTACACCACCGTTATGGCAGAAAGAGAAAAGGAACTGAAGAGCTTCTTGATGAAAGTCAAAGAGGAGAGTGAAAAAGCTGGCTTCAAACAAAACATTCAAAGAACAAAGATCGTGGCACCCATTCCCATCACTTCATGGCAAATAGATTGGGAAACAATGGAAACAGTGACAGACTTTATTTTGGGGGGCTCCAAAATCACTGCAGATGGTGACTGCAGCCAGGAAATTAAAAGATGCTTGCTCCCTAGAAGAAAATCTATGACAAATGTAGACCTCATATTAAAAAGCAGAGACATTACTTTGCCAACAAAGGTCCATCTAGTCAAAGCTATGGTTTTCCCGATAGTCATGTATGGATGTAAAGTTGGACCATAAGAAAGCTGAGCACCAAAGAATTGATGCTTTTGAACTGTGGTGTTGGAGAAGACTCTTGAGAGTCCTTTGGACTGCAAGGAGATCCAACCAGTCAATCCTAAAGGAAATCAATCCTGAATACTCACTGGAAGGACTGATGCTGAAGTTCCAATATTTGGCTACCTGATGTGAAGATAATCCTGTTGAGCTATTTCAAATCCTAAAAGATGATGCTGTGAAAGTGCTGCACTCAATATGCCAGCAAATTTGGAAAACTCAGCAGTGGCCACAGGCCTGGAAAAGGTCACTTTTCATTCCAATCCCAAAGAAAGGCAATGCCAAAGAATGCTCAAACTACTGCACAATTGCACTCATCTCACACACTAGTAAAGTAATGCTCAAAATTCTCCAAGCCAGGCTTCAGCAATACGTGAACCATAAACTTCCAGATGTTCAAGCTGGTTTTAGAAAAGGCAGAGGAACCAGAGATCAAATTGCCAACAGCCACTGGATCATCGAAAAAGCAAGAGAGTTCCAGAAAAACATCTATTTCTGCTTTATTGACTATGCCAAAGCCTTTGACTGTGTGGAGCACAATAAACTGTGGAAAATTCTTCAAGACATGGGAATACCAGACCATCTGGCCTGCCTCTTGAGAAACCTGTATGCAGGTCAGGAAGCAACAGTTAGACCTGGACATAGAACAACAGACTGGTTCCAAATAGGAAAAGGAGTATGTGAAGGCTGTATATTGTCACCGTGCTTATTTAACTTATATGCAGAGTACATCATAAGAAATACTGGGCTGGAAGAAGCACAAGCTGGAATCAAGATTGCTGGGAGAAATATCAATACCTCAGATATGCAGATGATACCACCCTTATGACAGAAAGTGAAGAGGAACTAAATAGCCTCTTGATGAAAGTGAAAGAGGAGAGTGAAAAAGTTGGCTTAAAGTTCAACATTCAGAAAATGAAAATCATGGCATCCAGTCCCATCACTTCATGGGAAATAGATGGGGAAACAGTGGAAACAGTGGCTGACTTTATTTTTCTGGGCTCCAAAATCACTGCAGATGGTGACTGCAGACATGAAATTAAAAGACGCTTACTCCTTGGAAGGAAAGTTATGACCAACCTAGATAGCATATTGAAAAGCAGAGACATTACTTTGGCAACAAAAGTCCGTCTAGTTAAGGCTGTGGTTTTTCCAGTAGTCATGTATGGATGTGACAATTGGACTATAAAGAAAGCTGAGTGCAGAAGAATTGATGCTTTTGACTGTGGTGTTGAAGAAGACTCTTGAGAGTCCCTTGGACTGCAAGGAGATCCAACCAGTCCATCTTTAAGGAAATCAGTCCTGGGGTGTTCATTGGAAGGAGTGATATTGAAGCTGAAACTCCAATATTTTGGCCACCTGATGTGAAGAGCTGACTCATTTCAAAAGACCCTGATATTGGGAAAGACTGAAGTAAGAGGGGAAGCGGACAACAGAGGATGAGATGGTTAGATGGCATCACTGACTCAATGGACATGAGTTTGGGTAAACTCTGGGAGTTGGTGATGGACAGGGAGGCCTGGCGTGCTGTGGTTCATGGGGTCACAAAGAGTCGGACACGAATGAGCCACTGAACTGAACTGATGAGATGAACTGACTCATTGGAAAAGACCCAAATGCTGGGAAAGATTGAAGGCAGGAGGATAATTGGACGATAGAGGATGAGCTGGTTAAGTGTCATCACCGACTCAATGCATGTGAGTTTGTACAAGCTCCAGAAATTGGTGATGGACAGGGAAGCCTAGCATCCTGCAGTCCATGGGGTGGCAAAGAGTCAGACATGACTGAGGGACTGAACTGAACTAAACTGAACTGAACTTAAAGGAAGGAGGACATCCCAGCCCATATTATGTAAAACCAATCCAGAAGAATTTGATAAGGGTCAAAAGGAGGAGAGAGGATACAATATGTCCTGCCAACCTCCCAGGAACTCTCACACTAGAATTTGTTTTGGCTGAATGGTGCACAGGTCAACAGCAAGTACCTTGAATCAGGATGATTAGGGAGAGAAAACCCAGAAACTAACCGCATTACCCTAAAACCTGAAACTGCAAGCCAAGTAGCAGAGCAGTCCTCTTGGGTTCCCTTACCCTCCTGTTCTCCATCCAGGTGTCCCTTCCCAATGAAGTCTTTTGCTTTGTTAGCATGTGCATCTCCTCAGATAATTCATTTCCAACTGTTAGATAAGAGCCAACCCTCAGGAATTCCCAGTCTCTGAGCTGGGGGTTTCTAGAGAAAATGACAGAAAAATATTATTAGTCTCAGGAATAGGTAAATTGGGGTTTGTGTTCAGGATGGGGGTGGTAATTTAGTCTCTAAGTCATGGCCAATTCTTGTGACTCCATGGACTATAGCCTGCCAGGCTCCTCTGTTCATGGAATTCTCTAGGCAAGAATACTGGAGTGGGTTGCCATTTCCTTCTTCATGGGATCTTCCAGATCCAGGGATCAAACTCTGTCTCCTGCATTGCAGGCAAATTCTTTACCACTGAGACACTAGCAATTCCCTGTCTTATCCTTTCAAAAGATAGGTAAGAGAGCTGGCTTAAAGTTTCTAAAATGCCTTTTGAATTTTCCCTCACCTTCTCCCAAATCTCTTCTCTTTCCAGCAGCTGTCACAATTCTCCCTCTGTCCAGACTCCGCCAGCTCTCCCTTTATTAACTTCTTTTTTTTCTATTTACTTTCTCTACTCTTCTTGTCCCCACCATCAAAGGTGATTGGGTTCTCCCAGTGCATCTTCTCCATCTCTTATCTAGAAAAGTGAGCTTAACTCAGTAAGCTCTCTTAACTTATTCTATTCACATTCTCATAAAAACAACAGCCTGACTTTTCTCAAAAGAATGAGGTACCAGTTAGTTAGGCAAAACCTACGGTCACTCAGGTACACTTTTAGAAACAATTACTCCACCGTGGTCCATTGTTTTACAATCTTCCTTTCATTTATTCATTCACTCACTGACTCACTTGCTCATCTGCTCAAAAAATCATTTGTTAAAAGTTAAATTTTTATTTGCAAAGGAACTGTGTTAGATGTTGAAAAAATAACATGACCAAGGTATAGTGTCCATTTCAGAAGGTCACAGATCTTTGGGGAAGACAGTTGTTATTGTTTCGTTGCAAAGTCGTGTTGGACTCTTTGAGACCCCATGGACTATAGTCCACTAGGCTCCTCTGGCCATGGAATTTTCCAGGCAAAGATACTGGATGGGTTGCCGTTGTCTCCTCCAACGGATCTTCCCAACCCAGAGAGTGAACCCATGTCTTTTGTGTCTCCTGCATTGGCAGGCAGATTCTTTACTGCTGAGCCACCGGGGAAAGCCCCAAATTCCAACTGAGTGTAATGTAAGTATGGACAGAATCATATGGAAGCATAAAATAAAAACAATGATTTTCCTGAACAGAAACAGGGAAGGTTTCAAAGCAAAAAGTATATTTGAGATGGTTCTTGGGGGTATGAGTAGAAATTCACCAGACAAAGGAAGAAACAAACGAAAAATTGCCACACTTATATGTGCCAGAAACTGTGCTGAGCCCTTAACATGGATCATGTGGATAATCTTATTTAATCCACATGACAGCCCCAATGAGATAATTTTTTCTTTATCTAACAATTGATGAAATGGGCTCAGAAAACTAAGTTGTCCAAAGGGACGTCAGACAGAGAAAACACATGCAAGGCAGCGTGTATGAAAAGCAAGAAAAATTAGGGAAATGATCAGTAGTTAAATGTGCTTATGATGCAGTAGGGGAGAAATTCTATGGGAAAAAGTCAAGAAAATGAGACAAGCACCATATCAGGAAAAGTCTCATCTAGAGTTTGAAGTAAGTGCGTTAAGTAGCATAGAATACTTGAAGAATTTTTCCTTTCTTTTCCTATGATATTTATGACATAGAGAAGAGATGGGTGCCTCTGCCCAGGTCCTTTCCTGCTCTCTCCTTGCTCAGCTAATTAATTGCCATTGTGGAATGCTTGCAGTTGGCTCTGGCCCCTAGTCATGTATTTAGATGTTTAAATTCTCCAGCAATAGGAGAAACTTAGGTACACCAAGTAAATACCTTGTATTCTTCTTAGTTTATAACAATAAATTAAAAAGACATAAATAAAAATGATTTTTAGCTAAATAGAACCTTTTAAGGCTCTCCTTTAAATCAGTGATGGAACTGACATGAATGTCTCTGATATGGGCAGTAAGAAGGAAGGAAAATGAAAGTGTTAGTCACTCAGTTGTGTCCAACTCTTTGTCACACCATGGACTGTAGCTGCCACGCTCCTCTGTCCATATAATTCTCTAGGCAAGAATACTGGAGTAGGTAGCCATTCCCTTCTCTAAGGGATCTTCCAAACTCAGACTGAACCCAGGTCTCCCACATTGCAGGCAGATTCTTTACCATCTGAGCCATCGGGGAAGCCCAAGAGGGAAGGAAAACTGAGGTTAAAACAAGGATAAAACACAAACAAACAGCTGAACCACCAGGTAGAAAGTTCAGCATGCAAGGGAGGTGGAATGCACTCTGAGAATGTAGATGAATGAGAGAACATCTCTCTTTGCTGAACATTTTCTCCCCAGAACTTTGTAATAAATAGACAACTGAGCTCTATTTGGATATGGTTTCTGCTTCATGTCCAAAAATGGAAGGTACAAAGATAAAGCAAAGTAAATGAATAAGTGACAAACTGACCATATTCCTGCTTCTCAGTGTATGTGGACACATAAATGTATTTTCACATTCCCATGATAGCTCTATATTGATGAACAATTCATATTTTACTGGTTCTTCTCTCACCAGCTAAAATAGAGCCCAGCCCAGAGGAAAGAGCTTTGATCATAAGCATTTCTGGGAATCCCCATGGGTTAGAAATGCATGTTTTCTTTTTTTTAAACCCCTGTCAATCATCTTATGTAGACTATTTTTTCCCTCTTCTGCCCTGCTTCCTGCCCTTGAGTCATCACTCAAAATCGTAGAGCTAATAAGTATTACAACAAATCTATGGTTTAAATCCAATTCTGACTCTTTTGTCCATGGAATTATCCAGACAAGAATACCAGAGTAGGTAGCCATTCCCTTCTCCAGGGGATCTTCCAGGATCCAGGGATCAAACCTGGATCTCCTGCTTTGCAGGCAGATTCTCTACTTTCTGAGCCACCAGAGAACACCCAGCAAGTGTTACAACCACGCCATGACTCAAATCCAATTCTATCTGACTATGAATCTAATTCTCCTAACTAGACTGGATCTACTGGATCATAATCTACTCCCCAAAAATAATGGGTTTTGGTCAAATTAGTCCATTCCTAACAATAATAACCTGGAAGACATTGACCATATCCTTATGAGCTTTCAGGTCCCAATTTGAACGCTCTACTGTTCAACTAGGAGAAGAAAGTGAAAGGCCAGTTTGTAATCAAAATACCATTACATTCATTCATGAAGATATTTCATTTATTTATTTATTCAATTGACTTTTTAATTAATTCTTTCAAAATTTTTCATTATACATATTTATTAACTACATCTATGAACTAGACATTGCTTGAAGCTGATCACATTCTGGGTAATGGGAGAGCCTCTCGCCCCTTCCTCATATTCTTGGAGCCTACAGATGGAACAGAAATTAATGTCTTCCAGAAAATTTCCTTTTCCTAATCCATCCTGCAGATCACCAGACTCATGTTTCCCCTCAGCTCCAAATCATCAGTGATTTGACAAAAACAGCACAATTCTTTTCCTTATCTTTCAAGGGCCCTGGTGTGCTCATAATCTAACTTTCTATCTCTAAGGCTATTACTAAAATAATCATGCCACTTTAAACATGATGCAGTCAAAAGCCCACTAGACAAGGAAGGAAGAGAAAAGTAGATTTGAATCTCATCTCTGCCACTATTAACTCTGGAAACTTAAATAGATAAGTTAATTTCTTTGAGCCCCAGGTACCTCATGTATTAAATTAGAAGAGGGAATATATTTGGATTCAGAATATTTAAAGATTACTCATTGAACACCTAATATATATTTGAATTTCACCTGGCATTTTCCCATATTACAATATTCACTTTATTTAAGCCTCATTTTAAAATGAGCAAACTCTAGGCAAATGATGTTGACTTGAATAAAGTTACATACCTACTAATTCCATAGATTTGATCTGAATAAAGTTATACTGATTCTACTTTAAGACTCTTCTAATTCAAAATTCTATTCTTGGTAGCTTTATGATTTTATCTTTATTTCTCATCTACTCAGAATCAACTCTTTAGCCAAAGTTGATTTTCCATTGTTTCCCAAACATGCTTTCCTTTGCTGAGGGAGCCCTTTTTCCTCCTATCATCTGTTCGATTTCTATGTAATTGAGCAAGATGAACTTCTCTTTTATCCCTTACCATTGGTAGATATCCACTAACATGTATTTTTTCATGGGATTTAAGATATTTCATATTTAAGCACACCAAGGTAGCATGTCTGTAAACTAACCTTTAGCAATGTTTTAAAAGTCCCAGTCCCATTATAGGCAAGCATAGCAAAAGCCCAATGGTTTATATTAGGGGTAAATTGCATTAGGGCAATTTCTCAGATAATCCTGACAAGAACAAAGTTATTCCAGGGTTTAAAACATCACAAAATTTACACTGTCCCCATATCTGGCATAAGAAATCAGAACATGGAGGATATAAAACATTTGTCCATGCCAGATGATTGGGCCATGGAAAAGGGGGTTTCTCTGTTGATTTCAGACACACATGCTGAGACCTAATAATTATTTTGACAAATAATGAGGGAGATAATCCAAGAATCTCAATTTAACCAGGAAGAGTTCACTGTAATTGCATTTTATCTCTGACTTTACTGGAACTCACACCTGAAAACTTCCAAATTCCTAAGGGTTATAGCAGGAGGATAGGGAAAGAACAAGTCCAGAAAAGAACAGAGAATAGTTCTACTCTATTTCCTTTTTGTTGTTGTTGTTTAAACTTTTTATTTTGTATTGAAGTATAGCCAGTTAACAATGCCGTGAGAGTTTCAGGTGAACAGTGAAGGGACTCAGCCATACATATATATGTATGCAATCTTCCCCAAACTCCTCTCCCATCCAGGCTGCTACGTAACACCTGACCAGAGTCCCATGTGCTATACAGTAGGTCCTTGTTGGTTATCCATTTTACCTATAGAAGAATACACATGTCCATGTTTCCTTTTCTGGCTGCTATTTACCCTTAATGAGATTGTTTTAAAAGCCCACCTGACACAAATGTATCATTTAAATGAATCCACACTAGCTGAGAAGGAAGCTGGGAACCAGAGCTGGTGCTGGGACTTCCAAATCTCCTCCTTCTGCACTAGACTTAGCCATGGCCCTTCTAGAACAAGAAGCCTAAAATTCTCTGCTATTTTGTCAAGATCCATTTTATTTTTTTTATTTTTTTTAACTTTACAATATTGTATTGGTTTTGCCATATATCGAAATGAATCTGCCACAGGTATACATGCGTTCCCCATCCTGAACCCTCCTCCCTCCTCCATCCCCGTACCATCCCTCTGGGTCGTCCCAGTGCACCAGCCCCAAGAATCCAGTATCGTGCATCGAACCTGGACTGGCGACTTGTTTCATATATGATATTATACATGTTTCAATGCCATTCTCCCAAATCATCCCACCCTCTCCCTCTCCCACAGAGTCCAAAAGACTGTTCTATACATCAGTGTCTCTTTTGCTGTCTCGTATACAGGGTTATTGTTACCATCTTTCTAAATTCCATATATATGCGTTAGTATACTGTATTGGAGTTTTTCCTTCTGGCTTACTTCACTCTGTATAATAGGCTCCAGTTTCATCCACCTCGTTAGAACTGATTCAAATGTATTCTTTTTAATGTGTATATGTACCACAACTTTCTTATCCATTCATCTGCTGATGGACATCTAGGTTGCTTCCATGTCCTGGCTATTATAAACAGTGCTGCGATGAACATTGGGGTACACATGTCTCTTTCCCTTCTGGTTTCCTCAGTGTGTATTCCCAGCAGTGGGATTGCTGGGTCATAAGGCAGTTCTATTTCCAGTTTTTTAAGGAATCTCCACACTCTTCTCCATAGTGGCTGTACTAGTTTGCATTCCCACCAACAGTGTAAGAGGGTTCCCTTTTCTCCACACCCTCTCCAGCATTTATTGCTTGTAGACTTTTGGATCGCAGCCATTCTGACTGGCATGAAATGGTACCTCATGGTGGTTTTGATTTGCATTTCTCTGATAATGAGTGATGTTGAGCATCTTTTCATGTGTTTGTTAGCCATCTGTATGTCTTCTTTGGAGAAATGTCTATTTAGTTCTTTGGCCCATTTTTTGATTGGGTCATTTATTTTTCTGGAATTGAGCTGTAGGAGTTTCTTGTATATTTTTGAGATTAGTTGTTTGTCAGTTGCTTCATTTGCTATTGTTTTCTCCCATTCTGAAGGCTGTCTTTTCACCTTGCTTATAGTTTCCTTTGTTGTGCAGAAGCTTTTAAGTTTAATTAGGTCCCATTTGTTTATTTTTGCTTTTATTTCCAATATTCTGGGAGGTAGGTCATAGAGGATCCTGCTGTGATGTATGTCGGAGAGTGTTTTGCCTATGTTCTCCTCTAGGAGTTTTATAGTTTCTGGTTTTACGTTTAGATCTTTAATCCATTTTGAGTTTATTTTTGTGTATGGTGTTAGAAAGTGCTCTAGTTTCATTCTTTTACAAGTGGTTGACCAGTTTTCCCAGCACCACTTGTTAAAGAGATTGTCTTTAATCCATTGTATATTCTTGCCTCCTTTGTCAAAGATAAGGTGTGCATATGCT
>NW_011495032.1:42570796-42585807 GCF_000754665.1 Bison bison bison | reverse complement strand
ATAAGGTGTCCATATGTGTGTGGATTTATCTCTGGGCTTTCTATTTTGTTCCATTGATCTATATTTCTGTCTTTGTGCCAGTACCATACTGTCTTGATAACTGTGGCTTTGTAGTAGAGCCTGAAGTCAGGTAGGTTGATTCCTCCAGTTCCATTCTTCTTTCTCAAGATCGCTTTGGCTATTCGAGGTTTTTTGTATTTCCATACAAATTGTGAAATTATTTGTTCTAGCTCTGTGAAGAATACTGTTGGTAGCTTAATAGGGATTGCATTGAATCTATAAATTGCTTTGGGTAATATACTCATTTTCACTATATTGATTCTTTCAATCCATGAACATGGTATATTTCTCCATCTATTAGTGACCTTTTTGATTTCTTTCACCAGTGTTTTATAGTTTTCTATATATAGGTCTTTAGTTTCTTTAGGTAGATATATTCCTAAGTATTTTATTCTTTTCATTGCAATGGTGAATGGAATTGATTCCTTAATTTCTCTTTCTATTTTCTCATTATTAGTGTATAGGAATGCAAGGGATTTCTGTGTGTTGATTTTATATCCTGCAACTTTACTATAATCATTGATTAGTTCTAACAATTTTCTGGTGGAGTCTTTAGGGTTTTCTATGTAGAGGATCATGCATTTCCTCTAAAGTCAGGAACAAGACAAGGGTGCCCACTTTCACCATTACTATTCAACATAGTTTTGGAAGTTTGGCCACAGCAATCAGAGCAGAAAAAGAAATAAAAGGGATCCAAATTGGAAAAGAAGAAGTAAAACTCTCACTGTTTGCAGATGACATGATCCTCAAGATCCATTTTAAACACCAACTGCCCCATGAAGTGTGCCTTGATTACTCAAACTTAAGTGGCTCTGATCATTATCTTCCTTTATTTCACGACCACTTCTTCCTCTGATACATTGCATCTATCTTTGTCTTTACTCCTAAAGCTCTGCTGCTGCTGCTGCTAAGTCACTTCAGTTGTGTCCAACTCTTTGTGATCCCATGGACCGCAGCCCACCAAGCTCCTCTGTCCATGGAATTTTCCACACAAGTATACTGGAGTGGATTTCCATTTCCTACTCCCAGGGATTTTCCTGACCCAGGGATTGAACCTGCATGTCTTGCATCCCCTGCATTGGCAGGTGGATTCTTTACCACTGTGCTCATTCAGGCACCTACCTAGTGGAATCATTCAGGCACTTAGTGGAATCAAGATCCTTTTTCCCAAGTGTTCCTCAGAACAATGGTTTCCTCTGACCTGAACTCCATACATGCTCTGGTATGATCTTTCAAGGTACCTGTCCCCCTATAAATATCCAAATCACCTTGAAACTCTCCCAGGTGTTCTTTGAATATTTTCCACTCTTGAACCCATGGGCTACTCACATGAATTCAGAGTTTATGTCTCCACAGTTTCCTCCTGACTTATAAATGCAGAAAGGGATTCATAATAGCCAATTCAACGCTGTTTCTCTGGCCTGTTATTAACAATTTGAAGCTAGAGCCATGTCAGTGCCTCATAGCATGCATGGAATTTAGTTGTCATGTCCTTTAAATGCAGCTAGTATTGTTCTGCCCATCAATGCCAAGACTGGTAGAGAGTCGCTTTTGTCTTTAATTGTTTCAGCTTTGTCCCCTTCAGCCACACCATGCATGGGCCCAAGGTATAACTTTCTAGTACCCACATGGGCTAGTTAAAGTAACTCATACATATGCTGTTCCTGCTGCTGCTTAGTCACTTCAGTCGTGTCCGACTCTGTGTGATCCCATAGACAGCAGCCCACCAAACTCCACTGTCCCTGGGATTCTCCAGGCAAGAATACTGGAGTGGGTTGCCATTTCCTTCTCCGATGCATGAAAGTGAAAAGTGAAAGTGAAGTCACTCAGTCATGTCCAACTCTTCACGACCCCACAGACTGCAGCCTACCAGGCTCCTCTGCCCATGGGATTTTCCAGGCAAGAGTACTGGAGTGGGTTGCCATTGCCTTCTCCAAACTCATACATGTAACTCTCTATATAAAAATAGCTTTTTGCCTGTGTACAAAACCTCCAAAATTTTCGAGCACTCACCAAGGTCAAAGTACCGTGTACCTGTCTTTAAGACTCTCATTCAGATCAGAGCCATTAAATGCCAACTGTATAACTATAAAAACTCATCTAGTCTAATATGACCCTCCAATCACCAATGTCAAAAGACCCTGCCCTTACATGAAGTCTATGTCCAGAGACCATACATCTTGACCCACCAAAAGCTTGCCATAAGCATAATTCTCTTCCCTAAATTCCACTCTGATTTTAATTTCTTAGTGCCACTCATCAATGGAAAACAAATTGGAGGATTTTTAAATTATTACCTGAAAACTGCAGTATCACTCATTCTATTTGTCACTTAGTAGCAAAAGACATGTGTAGGACAGTGCAACCCAAAGAAAATGCTTTATACAAGGCGATGGACTTCTAGGAATAAGGGCAGAGTCAAGGCTCGAATTCTTCCCAAATTTACTAGTCCATAAATCTCCCACATTCATTGATGGAGAGTGACGTATAGGGTGGAAAGAAGCCAGGAGATATACTTAGTCATAGAAGAAAACCTCAGGAGTGGGGACAAACCATTTCTTTCTTCACAGTGTCCTATACATCACTAGCAACACCGAGCAAGAAATTTCTCATTTAATGGATGCTCCATATATAAGCAGTTATTGCCATGAAACTGAATTGGAAAGAAGCCTGGATATTTTCCTTTTTTTACTGTGGTTGAACAGAAAACCTTTACAAATGTGAAAGAAGCAAACTCTCCTGAAATGGATATTCATTCCTAACTCCCCCTAGCACACAGGTTTAGTCAAAGGATGAGATATTTTATTGACTGTAAGAGGTTTAATTAGAGAGTTCTTTAAAATTAAGTTCACAATCTCATTTCTCACTCTGGCTCAGGATATGTTTCCAACCAGCTGTTTTAACTGTTTTTTCCCACATGGACTAGTAGGAAATACCAGAGGAGGTTTTCATTCTGGAAACACCACTGTACTGATTTTCCAGGTGGTTGTCCCAAGGCTTAGCCAAGACCAGGCTTCCCTCATATCTGCATAATTGCAAAATATTAAACTGGAAAGGATAACACAGGCCATTTAGAATAATGCTCTCATTTTTGCTCAGTTTAAGAAACTAGAGAAAACAAGTGATATTTTCAGACTCCTTCAACATCTGTAATGGCAAAATCCAGGCTGGAATGTAGGTCATGTGACCCTGTGAACAGGACTCTCTTGGCTCTGATGTCTTCTTCATAGCCCTTGAACCAAGGGCCACAAATTTGATTGCTCTGTTCTAGTGGCTACAATGTCATACACTAAGAAAAATAGGAACATGAGCTAAAACAATTATGATTCCACCAAAATCACCTTGCATATTTCTGTTAGGGCCAGGGATGGGGAGGTGCAGACATTCTTCATCTAAAGCTGTTTGACCTCTGTGTGATTGAAAGCAACATCTGGTCTCCAGGCTTCCAGCAGTGTTTCTCCTATCAAGAGGTAGCCAATTGCAGACAGATGTAACATTTCCTCAACACGTTGTGTTGACATCACTGACATACACCTTATTTGAACAACGGGCAGCCAAGCTTCTCAACACCTTTAAATCTGAAGCAATTCCAACCCAAGATGGCAGAAGAGCCATTCTCTGCTTAGACTTTTCCACAGAGAGATGCAGAATGAGTCCAGATCCATGCGGATCACTCCCCTCTATGTTTTTCTTCTGCTTTGTATCCTGTCACTTAAACCCCACATCATTCCCTTTCATATAATAAATGTGAATCACAGAACACAGACTTAAAGTCATGAACAGGTTTATGGCCTACAAAATGCAATGAATATATGAGCAAACTCTGAGAGCCGTAAAGGACAGGGAAGCCTGGCGTGCTGCAGCCCACGGGGTCACAAAGTCAGACACGACTTAGCAACTGAACAACAAATTTTAAATTTCAGCCACCCAAAAGCCCTCAGATGAAACACTCCCTTTTATAGCTGCCATGTCATAACTTAATTTTTACTCTAAGCCCCCAATCACTCTCTAATTCATTATTTCCTACCTGCTTCTCTGTACCCCTGCTACTCTATACTTAATGAAGTTGGCAGGCAGATATCTCCAACTACCCAAATAGTGCCCATTAGTCCAGAAAGGAAATGTAGCTGGTCAGAAGCCACGTAAGCAGTTTGTGGCAAAACTAGGATTAGAACTGGGGACCTGATTTTAATTTCCATATTTATCCTGAAAAATCAAAATAATACACTCAAGAATTACTAATGTGCCATGAAAATGCTATTATTATTTGTATTTATTTTGTTATTGTCATTACTAGTTACAGCAGGTAGAACTATCTTCTGGATCATATTTTCTCAGATAAGTGGCTGAAATAGTTCCTTACTTTGTGAATCATGTTGATATCAGGGGCATTGCTTGGCTTTTATCCTAGATCATTTCTTCACCTTGACTTTTCTCATTCCCCCCTTTTACCTATAAATGCTATTTATTGAGAACTTGTTACATGCTATGCACTATTTAAAGTGAATTAACTAATTTGACCCTCATAGGAGGTAGAAATTGGTATTACCCTTATTTGCAAATGAGGAAAGTGAAGTACAACTAATTAGAAATAGAGACAGGATTTAAACCCAGACAGGTTCCAGAGCGCATGCCAGGGATCACTGTGCTGTAATCCCTTAAGACACCCACCAAAGGCTTCAGAGCTATAGGGTCAGCTTTAGTAGCTATATATAATTAATTGAAAAAATCAGATAAAGCCAGCAGTCATTAAAAAGGGAAAAACATACCAACATTTATTCTATGAATTAAAAGTTAAAAGAGCATTTTTTAGCAACTCCCTTTTTTCAAGTCTTTCAAAACCATTCCACTTAGCTTTCCAAACACCAAGTCATTTTTTTGATGGGGGCTTATACCTCATTGATCCACACAATTATAACAGTAAGTTTAAGGGGTATAAATAGGTTTTTTGAAGAAAAACAACTGACTCTTGGAAAACAGAAATAAGTATTGAACTTTCAGCAAACCACAGGAATCATTGCAAATGTTTGTAAGAAGGAACAAAAAAACATTAGTTAGCCCAGTAAGTTGAATAAATGGGGCTTAGATAGTGCAGCTTCAGCTATAACTAATGCTAATATGCTAGTATGCTATTAGATATATTATGTGGCATATCTAAGTGGCACACAATATCAAAATTCCACTACTTCTAAATGCAAATTAATAAAACAAGGACTCTTGTAAGTATGCTAACTATTGGTTTAGATAGAAAGTGTTCCATTAATTCAGCAAAGAAGTAGATCAAACGAAGAACATAAGAGGCTTAGGAACTGTCTAATCATAGGAAGAAGAGAAGAGAGGAGACAAAAGCAATTCTGAGTTTTCATGTCTGGTGTCTAGGAGAATAAACCACAAAATGAGATTGAGAACATTTGATGCAGGTGGGACGGAATTGTCAGACTACGTAATGAGCATTATTAATTTGAAGTAAGCAGAACATCCAGAGAAGGCAATGGCACCCCACTCCAGTACTTTTGCCTAGAAAATCCCATGGACGGAGGAGCCTGGTAGGCTGCAGTCCATGGGGTTGCTGGAGTCGGACACAACTGAGCGACTTCACTTTCACTTTTCACTTTCATGCATTGGAGAGGGAAATGGCAACCCACTCTAGTGTTCTTGCCTGGAGAGTCCCAGGGACGGGGAAGCCTGGTGGGCTGCAGTCTATGGGGTCGCACAGAGTCGGACACAACTGAAGCAACTTAGCAGCAGCAGCAGCAGTAAGCAGAACATCTATGAGTAAATATCAGGGCATTGGGACTGAGTGTTGAATTTTGAGACTAAAGTGAAGGCCAGAGAGCCTAGCTGAAGCTATATAAATTGGGGTAAATTCTCCAAGGAAAAAGAGGGGGAAAGAGAGAACAGATTTTTGAAACAACAGCAGAATTGTTACAAAGTATCATCAAGTATGAATTAGGGGTCTAAAAGGGTGGTCCACAACTTCCCTGCCTTGGCAGCTGGCACCCTTTCAAGAACCTAAAGTACAAAATGAAACCACTTCCTTTCAACAGTTCTAATGTCAAGTGATTTTAGAAATGTCCTTGTTCCTTCTTCTCTGGAGTCTTCCTTGCATGATGACTCTAAGACTTTGAGGAATGTCTATTCAACCCAAGGGGTCAGTTGTGGCTATTCATGTTTTGGGAAGAGAATGTAAAACAAAACAAAACCCAAAACAACAGCTAAGCTACCAAGAAGCCCAATTATCTCTGAACTTCAAAAGGACAGAATTAAAGGGTTCATGTGTGAAGATTAATTCAGTTTGCCTGACAGTGAAGGAAGGAAGGCAAGACAAATTCATGTAGATGGGGGTTGAAAAGAGACTCGTTCCAGACAGAGATAGGTGCCTAACAGTGCTGCCATTAAACATGGCGGCTGGTCTCCCCATGCTGATGAATTATTAGTGTGTTTATGTATTGTCAGTGAAGCCTTCTAGCTAACCCACCAAGCTGGTCCAGCCCTCTCTAGAAAAGAGATGTGTTTATAGTCCAAGGATCTCTACCACAGTCCTACAGTTAGTGTTCTCTTCACCCAGGAAAGAAAAAGTAACCCGACTTCTCTGCAGAGTCACAATTAACTGTTAAAGTTCCATTCTTCCCCTAGGCCCAGTATTCCTGGTGTTACTATGGTTTAATCATATGTTCATACATACACACCCACACTCTTAGCTGGCTCTTCCAGCTACACTGTATGTCTAAGAGACCTCTCCCAACCTCTTCAACCCAGCCCTAGAGCAGAGAGAGTCCCCTGCATGTTAGTCCCTAAGGTGACTTCCATTCTTGTCTGGGAAAGACGGATTTTTTCTTTCAGGCAAACGACCCACTCTCAGTTTTTCTATTTTCAGCTCTCTATCCTTCTGGCTAGAGAAAAACAGATCCAGTTCCTTACTGGGAATAGGTTGAATTTTTCCCACCAAAATACTGCTGTGGTTTGCTTGCATGCATCCAAACTTTAGCTCGATCAGAAATAGCAACCAAACCAATGACTATTTAATAGTCAAATCATACATTCTATTTTTCATAGATATTTTCCCAGCAAATCTTAAAGCTCTCTCTCGACTTTTAGCTGAGAATGTACTATTTACTCCAGCCCTTTTCATTCTTACTTTGCACTTTTCGATTTTTGCACTTCTACTAAGTGAGAAGACTAACAGAGAATTTCACCACTGGAAGAAAGAAATGACCCATGTTCCCCAGAGAGCAGAGTTTTGGCAGGACTCAGTGAACATCCATAAATTCATTGACAGTCAGTGTTCCTAAGATATCTGCTTAGGGTCACACATATTGGTGCCTCCATTAAATCAAGCATCATGTTTGCAGATATTAAATCTTATTGCCATTTCTCCTTACATGTGTTACTTTTCTTGCTAGCTTGTAACTTAAAGGAAATGAATTAATTTTTATTTTAGAGCAACAATATTCACTCTACTCATTTTGGAAAATTAGAAAGTTATTTAAAAATATTAAAATCACCCATAGTCTCACTTCTCCTGATATAGTTGTCATCAACATCTGGTTATATTTACTTCTCTTTTTAATTCCCCCTATTTTATATATTTGGCCATTTTTGCACAAACTTTTATATTGCTTTGTTTCAATTATATATCTGAATTATTTAATATATATTTTATTAGAAACTTGCCCACCTTAATAAAAATTATCAAAATTATTTTGGTGGCTATGTTAGATTTCAACTATGATGATAAAACTTTGTCGTCATGTGTATTAATATAACCCTTCCCTACCATAAGACACTCAAGTTATTCCCATTCTTACATCATATACATCCTCAAGTAATTACTAACTTGAGGATAAATGATCACTCACATCAATCAGCTGCTTGATCTCAGACAAGATAGTTGAACTGTCTTTATTCTTTTAACTTTTTATTTTATAGTGTATTCCCTGATAGATCGGTTGGTAAAAATCTACTTCTAATTCAGGAGACCCAGGTTCATCTCTTGGGTTGGGAAGAGTCGCTGGAGAAGGGATAGGCTACCCACTCCAGTATTCTTGGGCTTCTCTCATGGTTCAGACGGTAAAGAATCTGCCTGCAATGTGGGAGACCTGAGTTTGATCCCTGGGTTGGGAAGATCTCCTGGAGAAGGGAAAGGCTACCCACTCCAGTATTCTGTCCTAGAGAATTCCATGGACTACAGTCCATGGGGTCACCAAGAGCTGGACAGGACAGAGCAACTTTCACTTTCACTTTCATAGCCGATTAACAAAGTTGTGCTAGTTTCAGGAGGACAGCAAAGGGACTCTGCCATACATATACATGTATCCACTCTCCCCCAAACTCCCCTCCCATCAGGCTGCCACATAACATTGAGCAGTTACCTGTGCTAATACAGTAGAAACTTGTTTTTATCCATTTAACATAGAGAAGTATGTACATGTGGATCCCACACTCCCTAACTATCCCTTTCCCCCATCCTTCCCACTGGTATCCATAAGCTCATTCTCCAAGTCTGTGAGTATGTTTCTTTTTCGTAAATAAATCCATTTGTGTGATTTCTTTTTAGATTCTGTATATAAGGGATGTTTAACTATCTTTAGAGTCATCTGCTCCTCCAACTATAGAATGGGAATAATAATAACCTTTCACTCCTAGAGTGGCTTAGAGGGTTAAGCTCATATTTGAAAAGTTCTTATAATAGTGCCTGGAACCTATTAAATAACATAAAAGTTTTGATGAATAAATAAGTAAATTTTCAGTTATTATTTGCACAGGCCAACCAAAAACCAATTCAGTTAGCCGAACTGTGCTGGGGGTTATAAGGAAGAAAAAGGGATTTTTTATAAGAAATGATAAGAAACTCATGTCATCTTTCTCTCCTTTAGTGAGGAATTTAGTGACCCTATACTGAGCACATAACAGGTGATATTTCTACACTCAAATGCAAAATATTTAGAATTTCTTCAGAAAGCAGTGTTCTTTTTTCTAGAAATCAGTAGCTAAATAAGCAGATGATTAGTGTCTATAATGAGATGATGAAATTTTACCCATTGTATCATTGTATAAAATCCTTGTCAGCTCCCAAAGCATTCCCCCCCCCACCCCCGAGGACTCTATAAACTTCTATTATTTTATTGCATATATGTTTAAAATTTATATTATTTATCTTTGTTGACACAATAAATGCAGAAGAAAAACCATCTACAATCTAATTAAGTGTAAACACAAATATTATTTTTGTGACTATCTTTTCAGTATATATTCAGACATATTTTCTATTTGTACCTAAGAAATACCGTTTCCGCTCAATACTATATTATTTTGTAACCAGCATTTTTAGTTAATGTAATACAAGTATGGCTCCATACTGATAAATGTACAACTATATTATTTTGTGGAAATCCATTTAATGAGTGTACCATAACTGGCTTAAATTAACCCCCTTAATGTACAGTTATAAATTTTTCACTATTGTAAGCAATACTGTAACAAACATTGAGATCAATATCTTTGTATACTTGTCCAATTCTTTCCCTTAGGACAAATTCCTTAAAATAAGAATTGCCCATCCAATCATATCTATGTTTTAAGACTTTTGCCAAATTGCCACACAGAGCATAAACTCCCACCAACAGAAATTGAGGGTGTGTGTTTTCTTACATCTTTTTCGATACTAAGTTTCATTCTTGTGATTTTCCACAGTGAGGTAACTTAAAATGTAGTATCTCATAAATATATTCATATTTCTTTGATTATAATAAAGTTTAAACTTTTAAAAGATATTTTATTTTTTAAAAGGTCTATTAAACAGGTCTATTAAAAGGTCGATGAGTCTAGGAGTAAGGAGTTGAAGAGTAAAGCTACTTGTCATGTAGTCCTTCTTAAATGTTATTTGGGTTGTGAATACCTGGATTTGATGAGAACTGCTGGGTGTAACACAGATATACAAGATGCTGCATATAATTTCCTACATCTCCTAAAGTTTATCTAGGGGCTTCATAATGTCCACAGAGGTGTCTGCTTTGAATTAGTGTTAAATGAGAAATTGCAGATTCATCATGCTTGCATCCTACTTCACTGGAACATATCCAGTCAGATTCTGTTTTCCAGTAGCTGTGCACAGAATTAGAACTGATTCTACTAGCAACTTCTCCAGCCGTGCTAATATTTAAACAAAGTCTCAACATGAGAAAGGTAAGCCAACTGGAAAGCTCCAGCTTTGGTAATGGATTATTTGGGTAGATGAGCCATTTTTCTTCAAGACATTTAAGGCTGTGAGGTCTGAGAGGGGAGCCCAGGACACCGGCAAAGGAGGTTGAGTCATTAATCCTCAGATAAGTCACATACAGCTCCAAGTGCGATTGGGCCTTACAGATTTTATAAAGCTTACTGGGGGTGGGGACTTGGGGGGTGGGAAATGAGGGCAGGCGATCTCCTCTGAGAAAACCTGCCATAAAATAGCCAATCTCAAAGAAATACATTTAGGGGATAATTATTAACTTTTCCTAGGGATTTTTCATTTGACAATGGGCTTTATTACAGGCCTCCTCTAAACAGTATCTGAGAGCATTTAAAAATAATCCCATTTTCAAAAATATGATTTACCACCCACTTACTGTGTAAAATGTCTTGTTCTCCTTCGCTAAAGATGTTCTATGCCAATAAACTATTTTAATACATCATCTGTGACTCCTTAGGAGACCACAAGTCTTGATAGATAGCAGGAGTAATCCACTGTGTTATTACAGAGACTGTTCTCAGAAGGATAATCAATAGATAGGTGTCAACTGGAGGAGCAGGGGGGAACATCACTAGTGGATTTCTTCTTGACTTTGACTTGAGAATATTGGTATTCCATGTTTCTGCCAGTGATCTGCATTATGGAATAGTTAGTACAACATTAAACTTTGCAGGTGACACAAATCTAGAGTGGCTGGCATTTTGCATTGGAAGATTAAATGCCTTTTTATATTTGAGGAGTGTTCAGAAATAAAAAGAATTGAACATGAAAAGGATAAATGAAGGAGAGTGTCACTGGGGAGAAAAAACGTGAGCAACCAACTGAAGAAAAAAAAAAAAAAAAAGGACAGAGGACTCACCTCTCTTAAAACAGCACAACACCCAAAAGGTATTATAATTATAAGAACCAGATTTGAAGATATGATGACGTTGGTCCAAAAGTTGTGCTTCAGTTTTTAAAAGAAACCATTCGTATATTGATGTGATGATATTTATCAAGCACCCACACTGGGCCAGTCCATGTGATGCTGAGATATATAAATAGAGACATCACTATCCTGCCTTTCCAACAGATCATTTTAAACAATGGAATATATTTAACTAGAGAGTAAAGCTCAGTAATTTTTTTTCTTAATTTTGGAGGAAGTGTAAATGTTTCAGAAGACTGTTGAGGGAGGGTCACAAAACAAAAGTTAAAAGGTAAGACCTCACTGAAAAATTAACTGGGGTGTTTCAGCCTTAAGGGTAACCTAATGGAGGTGACCGGCTATTTTCCATTTGTTTAGAGTGGAAATTCTTTTAAATGTATCTAAGCACTGCACAATGGTAAAGACAACGCTTGGGACAGTCAAAGTTAAAATAGGATTTGAGTTGATAACATGGAGATCTCCTTTGTAAAACTGAAAATTCAATAATCTCTTTTGGCTGGGCCCTTGCTAAAAGAAGGCTATGGTTCATGGACTTCCATATCCCTGCTAATTGATTCTGTCTATAAGAGCTTCACTTCATGAATGTTTTCCAAATTTCTCAATTGGAAATTAGCCCATCACCTGGAGAAGAGTAAGCACTTTTTCAGACTTGTTCAACTCATAGGCATTTATCTCCTTATTGAATTACAGTTTATCTCAGTCACTGTCTATATGGTACTAAAGCTGTAAGTGATACATGAGAAAGTGAAAGTATTAGTAACTCAGTCATGTCCAACTCTTGGTGACCAATGGACTGTAGCCCACCAGGCTCCTCTGTCCATGGAATTCTCCAGGCAAGAATACTGCAGTGGACTGCCATTTCCTTCTCCAGGGTGTCTTCCTGACCCAGGATCAAACTCAGGTCTCCTGCATTACAGGCAGATTCTTTACCATCTGAGCCACCAGGGAAGCCCTGATATATGAGAAGGTGGGCCCTAAACTGAAGTACTAGAGTTATGACATTTTAGACTTTGTGGATATTCCTCATTAAATAAATAGGCAGCACTCCATTCTAAGATACTCTTCTTAACCTTTCCTGGTGTTTATTTCTAGTAACTATTCTCTTATTTAAAAGGTAATATGTATTTACTAAGGGTTTAGAAATTTCACTTACGGAGTTTAGAAAACTCACGTAAGTAAAAAAATAAAATAACAATGGCCCCAAATCTATCGCTCAAAGATATTCACTATTTACATTTTTATTTCATCTGGCCCATGATCTTGACATTTATGCTTTCCTTCTGTGACCCACATTTTTACAGGTAAGACATTCCCATGGGCTTTCCCAGATTTTTGACAATTGATCTGCAACTTGCAAAAAATAGCCTTTGGTTTATTCACAATTCCCATAACAATTGCATCCATTTCTCAAATCTGAGACACAGCGATAATGTGAAATAGTGAGTGGAAACCTGGCACAGTGGCTATGAGTCCGGGTTTTATTTTCTGAGTTCAAATCTAATCCGATCATGTTGGTGTGATCTTGACCAAAATAGTTGTTTGTTTTCTCATCACTAAAACAGTTAATAAGATTGCCTATCTTATGAGCTTATTGTGAGGATTAAATGAATATTCATAAACATGTCCAGTATAAGGCCTGCTACACAGAAGAGGCTTGATGAACTCTTATTCTCCAAGTGAGACCCACTCCTCTGTGTGTAGCCTCTTTTTTTTTTTTGGATGCTACATATAGTGATCATTTGTCCATATTAATAAATATTATCCTAAAACATAACTTCTAAATATCTGTACAATATGCCATCATGTGCATTGATGACAAGTTTTTAAAAATTCCCTTTATAGCATATTTAGGTTGTTTATAACTTTCCAGTTATTATAAATAGCCATGTGGAATTAGAGGATCACAGAACTGGTAAAAGTCCAAAGCTCTTAATATGGTAGCTGAACTACCCCCCAGAAGATCTGAATCATCTTACAGCCCCACCAGCAGTGTACAAGTTTTTAAATCATGTCATTCACTCCCCAAAGCCCTATCTACCTTCGCTTAAACCTCATGATGATAATAAAAAAATCAGTTATTCCTCTGCTTATTAATATCCACCTGGCTGGTATTTCAAACTCAGTATATACCTGCATATACTGTATTTGCTTCTATGGCTTCCTTTACCTGTGTGTTCCCTTAGGAATCCTCTTTTCTCTGTTTTTTAAGATTCAGCTCAATATCATTTTCTCCATGAAACCTTCCCATGCTCCTAGCCCCAACATCTCCCTTTCCTCTAAATTCTCCTATACCCTCATTTTGGGGAGGGAGATGTGGTAGGCAGAGTAATGCTCTCCCTACGAAGACACTCACAGTCTAATCCCTAGATCCTGGGAATGTGTTCTGTTACATGGCAAGGAGGAATTAAGGTTGCAGATAAAATTACAGGTTGCTAATCAGCTGACCTTAAAATAAGGAGATTATCCTGGATTATCAGGTGGGCCCACTGTAATCATAAGAGTCTTTAAGGGACTCCCCTGGTGGTCCAGTGGCTCAATTCTGTGCTTTTAATGCAGGGGAGGTGGGTTCAGTCCCTGGTCAGGAAAGTAATATCCCACATGATTCACAATTTGGCCAGAAAACAATTTTTTTAAAAGAGTCTTTAAATGTGGAAGAAGAAGGAAGGAAAGTCTGTGTCAGATCAATGCAAAGAGAAAAGTGTTTTAACATTGATGGCTTTGAAGCTGAAAGGGGCCCATAAGCCAAGGACTGCAGGCAACCTCTGGAAGATGGAAACGACAAGAAAACAAATTCTCCCCTTGAGCCTTCACAAAGGAACACAGTTTTGCTGACACCTTGATTTTAGCCCAATGAGACCCCTTTCAGACTGCAAATCTTTAGAAGTGTAAGATAATCAATTTTGGGGTTCCAAAATCACTACAGATGGTGACTGCAGCCATGAAATTAAAAGATGCTTACTCCTTGGAAGGAAAGTTATGACCAACCTAGATAGCATATTTAAAAGCAGAGATATTACTTTGCCAACAAAGGTCCGTCTAGTCAAGGCTATGGTTTTTCCTGTGGTCATGTATGGATGTGAGAGTTGGACTGTGAAGAAGGCTGAGCACTGAAGAATTGATGCTTTTGAACTGTGGTGTTGGAGAAGACTCTTGAGAGTCCCTTGGACTGCAAGGAGATCCAACCAGTCCATTCTGAAGGAGATCAGCCCTGGGATTTCTTTGGAAGGAATGATGCTAAAGCTGAAACTCCAGTACTTTGGCCACCTCATGCAAAGAGTTGACTCATTGGAAAAGACTCTGATGCTGGGAGGGATTGGGGGCAGGAGGAGAAGAGGATGACAGAGGATGAGATGGCTGGATGGCATCACTGACTGGATGGACGTGAGTCTGAGTGAACTCCGGGAGTTGGTGATGGACAGGGAGGCCTGGCGTGCTGCGATTCATGGGGTCGCAAAGAGTCGGACACGACTGAGCGACTGAACTGAACTGAACTGAAGAGATACAGACTATTGTGTATAAAATACATAAGCTATAGGGATATATCATATAGCATGGGGAATATAGCCAATAGTTTATAGCAACTACAAACAGAGTATAACCTTAAAAATTGTGAATCTTTATGCTATATACCTTAAATATATAATATTATAAATCAACTATACTTCAATAAAAAAGAAAATAAATCTGTGTTACCCTATAACATTAAGTGTATGGCAATTTGTTATAGCAGCAGTAAGAAACTAATACAGGAGGCATCATACTGCGATAGAAAGAGCATATTTGTAGTAAATA
>NW_011495032.1:42560457-42570696 GCF_000754665.1 Bison bison bison | reverse complement strand
ATATTACCTGAATTTATATCCCAGGTCTGCCACTGACTAACAATGTGATACTGAACATGTTTTTGGTTATATTTTTTTTAATTTTATTTTATTTTTAAACTTTACATAATTGTGTTAGTTTTGCCAAATATCAAAATGAATCCACCACAGGTATACATGTGTTCCCCATCCTGAACCCTCCTCCCTCCTCCCTCCCCATACCATCCCTCTGGGTCGTCCCAGTGCTCTAGCCCCAAGCATCCAGTATCGTGCATCGATCCTGGACTGGCATCTCGTTTCATACATGATATTTTACATGTTTCAATGCCATTCTCCCAAATCATCCCACCCTCTCCCTCTCCCACAGAGTCCATAAGACTGTTCTATACATCAGTGTCTCTTTTGCTGTCTCGTATACAGGGTTATTGTTACCATCTTTCTAAATTCCATATATATGCGCTAGTATACTATATTGGTGTTTTTCCTTCTGGCTTACTTCACTCGTACCTCAGTTTTCTTATCTAGAAAATATAGGGAACAATGCTCGCATCATACGTTTGTTGGAAGAAATAAATTACAATTTGTATGTATTTAATGCCCAAGATAATGTGTCTGGCACACAATAGCACTCGTTAAATCTTTAACAATTAGTCCCTCTATTCCTTTATTATGGCCTTTAACACATTCATTCTTTAATCATTGCTATGTTGGGAACTTCCCTTCTTTTTGCCAATATATTAAGAGTAGTTAATGTGTTTTTTTTTTAATTTTTTTTATATTAGGTTCTAAGCATACAGTGAGCCAGGTGAATGGAAGGAAGAAAGAAAAAACGAAGGAAGGGAAGAAGGGAAAGAAAGAAAGAGATTTGAACGAATTTATCAATTTTAAGAAGCATTTTCTATCATACCATTCCAAAATATCCTGCCAATATGAATATGAAAGAAAACATCTTGTAAAATTCTTCCCAAGAGAAGAGAAATAAAAGGTTTTGCTGTGTTGTATACTTAATTTTTAGCTTTTTATGAATGTTCACCATCAATCAATGAAACATTTTCAAATTGTAAATAGCTCATGATTATCAAAACAAACAGGAAAAATAAATCACAAATTGATACAATTAATTTTCTCTCTAAGGTGTTGATTGAAAAAAATGAAGCTTTATTGTGATCCAATTAAGAAGAACTCACCAGGAAACTATAAATGACCCAAGGCATCTTGTGGGTTTACAAAAAATAGCTCACAGGGTGAGAGACTGTTGTTTTTGCTTCTATGTTGTTCAAAGTATTGTTGTAAAACATCATCTTGGAAAACAGTTATATATTAACATCAAAGTTTTAAATCATGATTAGAAGCAAGAAGAGGGGAAATGAAAATAAAAGAGACTAAGAATTCATTTGCTCTGCTCTATCCCAAGATCATGCTGAAGCGCTTTCACATGCATCTCATTTAATTTAAAAAATTTGAAGTTTCAATTTATGGACTCAGAAGTAATCCACTGGGTTGTGAGTGAAGGATATGAGTACACTGACAACGAACTGGTCTCTCAATGCTGGAAAACAAACTTGAGTTCTCCGAGTTAAGGGAATTCACCTCTCGTTGAATTAATGAAATATTTTTAGCCCAGCAGGATTTGTTTTCTAATTTTCTTTATTCTGAAATGAATCAAACTCAATTTCCTGAGGTGTAACCTTCTGGTTTAATTTTTAAGGGGAAAAAATTTAGATAATAACATTAGCTCCCACTTTTGAAAAGGAAACAGACCAGTCCTCACCAACCCTGACACATGGTACACTTTGAAAGTGGCAGATGGGGCTCCTCTCTCACCATTGATGTCTCACATACAAAGGGACGAGCTGTCTACCATCATGACCAAGCACCCAGTAAGCATGTAGCAGAATGGAGAATTACGCAAACATAATTTCATAGTCACCGTTCCCTGACCTCCTTGTCTTCTTAACTCATGCAAAGCTAGCTCTCTTTCTTACTCAAAGAAAATTGTGTTCAGTCAAAATCTTAAGAAAAACTATCACTTTCCAAAATCTATTACCCTAGGTTATATTATTATTGTTGTATTTGTTGTTCTTAAGCATTCTGCCCAGCCAAGAATTATTTTCTGGGATATGAATTTAATACAACCAACTACAATCTATCTCTGCTTCACTGACCATGCCAAAGCCTTTGACTGTGTGGATCACAACAAACTGTGGAAAATTTTAAAGAGATGAGAGTACCAGACCACCTTAACTGCCTCCTGAGAAACCTGTATGAAGGTCAAGAAGCAACTGTTAGAACTGGCCATGGGAAAACAGACTGGTTCAAAAATGGGAAAGCAGTATGCCAAGGTTGTATATTGTCACCTTGTTTATTTGACTTATATACAGAATACATAACGCAAAATGCCAGGCTGGATAAAGCACAAGCTAGGATCAAGGTTCCTAAGGGAAATAACAACAACCTCAGATATGCAGATGATATCACACTAAAGGTAGAAAGCAAAGAGGAACTAAAGTGCCTCTTGATGATGGTGAAAGAAGAGAGTGAAAAAGCTGGCTTAAAACTCAAAATTCATAAAACTAAGATCATGGCTAACTAAAACCATTCAGTATCACAGTAATCCAAGTCTATGCCCCAACCAGTAATGCTGAAGAAGCTAAAGTTGAACAGTGCTGTGGAGACCTACAAGACCTTCTAGAACTAACAACCAAAAAAGATGTCCATTTCATTATCGGGGACTGGAATGCAAAAGTAGGAAATCAAGAGGTACCTGGAGTAACAGGCAAATTTGGCCTTGAAGTACAAAACAAAGCATGTCAAAGGCTGACAGAGTTTTGCCAAGAGAACACACTGGTCATAGCAAACACCCTCTTCCAACAACACAAGAGAAGACTCTACACATGGACATCACCAGATGGTCAATACCGAAACCAGATTAATTATATTCTTTGCAGCCAAAGATGGGGAAGCTCTATTCAGTCAGCAAAAACAAGAGCAGGAGCTGACTGTGGCTCAGATCAAGAACTCCTTATTGCCAAATTCAGACGTATATTGAATAAAGTAGGGAAAACCACTAGATCATTCAGGTATGACCTAAATCAAATCCCTTATGATTATGCAGTGGAAGTGACATATAGGTTCAAGGGTTTAGATCTGACAGACAGAGTGCCTGAAGAACTATGGATGGAGGTTTGTGACATTGTAAGGAGGCAGGGATCAAGACAATCCCAAAGAAAAAGAAATGAAAAAAGGTAAAATGGTTGTCTAAGGAGGCCTTACAAATAGCTGAGAAAAGAAGAGAAGCTAAAGGTAAAGGAGAAAAGGAAAGATATACCCATTTGAATGCAGAGTTCCAAAGACTAGCAAGGAGAGATAAGAAAGACTTCTTCAGTGATCGGTGCAAAGAAATAGAGAAAACAATAGAATTTGAAAGACTACAGATCTCTTCAAGAAAATTAGAGATACCAAGGGAACATTTCATGCAAAGATGGGCACAGTAAAGGACAGAAATGGTATTGACCTAACAGAAGCAGAAGATATTAGGAAGAGGTGGCAAGAATACAGAGAAAAACTATACACAAAGGATCTTCACGACCCAGATAATCATGATGGTGTGATCAATCACCTAGAGCAAGACATCTTGGAATCTGAAGTCAAGTGGGCCTTAGGAAGCTTCATTACAAACGTAGCTAGTGGAGGTGATGGAACTCCAGTCGAGCTATTTCAAATCCTAAAAGATGATGTTCTGAAAGTGCTGCACTCAATACACAAGCAAATTTTGAAAACTCAGCAGTGGCCCAAGGAATGGAAAACGTCAGTTTTCATTCCAATCCCAAAGAAAGGCAATTTCAAAGAATGTTCAAGCTACAGTACACTTGCACTCATCTCACACACTAGCAAAGTAATGCTCAAAATCCTCCAAGCCAGGTTTCAAAAGTACGTGAACCATGAACTTCAAGGTGTTCAAGCTGGACTTAGAAAAAGCAGAGGAACCAGAGATCAAATTGCCAACGTCTGATGGATCATCAAAAAACAAAGACAGTCCCAGAAAAGCATCTATTTCTGCTTTATTGACTACACCAAAGCCTTTGACTGTGTGGATCACAACAAACTGTGGAAAATTCTTCAGAGATGGGAATACCAGACCACCTGACCTGCGTCTTGAGAAACCTGTATGCAGGTCAAGAAATAACAGAACTGGACATGGAACAACAGACTGGTTCCAAATCAGGAAAGGAATATGTCAAGGCTGTATACTTTCACCCTGCTTATTTAACCTATATGCAGAGTGCATCATGTGAAATGCCAGGCTGGATGAAGCACAAGCTGGAATCAAGATTGCTAGGAGAAATATCAGTCACTTCAGATATACAGATGACACCACCCTTATGGTAGAAAGTGAAGAACTAAAGAGCCTCCTGATGAAAGTGAAAGAGGAGAGTGAAAAAGTTGGCTTAAAACTCAACATTCAGAAAACTAAGATCATGACATCTGGCTCCATCACTTCATGGCAAATAGATGGGGAAACAATGGAAACAGTGAGAGATTTTATTTTGGGGGGTTCCAAAATCAGTGCAGATGGAGACTGCAGCCATGACATTAAAAGATACTTGCTCCTTGGAAGAAAAGCTATAACCAACCTAGACAGCATATTAAAAAGCAGGGACATTACTTTGCCAACAAAAGTCCATCTAGCCAAAGCTATGCTTTTTCCAGTTGCTATGTATGGATGTGAGGTTGGACTATAAAGATAGCTGAGCACCGAAGAATTGATGCTTTTGAACTGTGGTGTTGGAGAAGACTCTTAAGAGTCCCTTGGACTGCAAGGAGATCCAATCAGTCCATCCTAAAGGAAATCAACCTGAATGTTCTTTGGAAGGACTGATGCTGAAGCTGAAACTCCAGTACTTGGGCCACCTGATGCAAAGAACTGACTCTTTGGAAAAGACCCTGATGCTGGGAAAGAATGAAGGCAGGAGGAGAAGGAGATGACAGAGGAGGATGAGATGGTTGTATGGCATCACTAACTTGATGGACATGAATTTGAGTAAGCTCTGAGAGTTGGTGATGGACAAGGAAGCCTGGCGTGCTGCAGTCATGGGTTGCAAAGAATTGGACATGACTGAGCAATGGAATTGAACTGAAGATCATGGCATCCAGTCCCATTTCTTCATGACATTTTCTTAAGGTCCAAAATCACTGCAGATGGTGATTGCAGCCATGAAATAAAAGATGCTTGCTCCTTGGAAGAAAATCTATGAAAAACCTAGACAGTTCATTATAAAGCAGAGACATCACTTTGCCAACAAAGGTCCATCTAGTCAAATCTATGGTTTTTCCAGCAGTCAGGTTTGGATGTGAGAGTTGGACCATAAAGAAGTGTGGGCACCAAAGAATTGATTCTTTCAAACTGTGGTGCTGGAGATAACTCTTGAGAGTCCCTTGGACAGCAAGGAGATCAAACCAGTAAATCCTAAAAGAAATGAACCCTGAATATTCTTTGGAAGGACTAATGCTGAAGTCGATGCTCCAATACTTTGGCCACCTGATGCAAGGAGCTGACTGATTGGAAAATACCCTCATGCTGGGAAAGACTGATGGCAGAAGGAGAGGAGACAGAGGACAAGATGGTTGAATGGCATCACTGACTCAATGCACATGAGTTTGAGCAAACTCTGGGAGATAATAAAAGACAGAGAAGCCAGGCCTGCTGCAGTCCATGGGGTCACAAAGAGTCGGACACGACTAAGTGACTGCACAATAACAACCAAGGCCATCTTTTGCCTATTTTATATTTCACTTATCTCAGTACAGAAATAAACAAAGTTAATCCAATGACTAGAAATGGTCTTTCAAGAAGAAGAGCTATCATTCATGTCCCCATGATAATATAAAAATGCCAAAGTACAGATTTCAACATTATTGATTCAGCCCAATTGCCCAGTCTTAGCCACCATGCCTTTGGCATCTTCCCTAGCACTCAGAATAATCCAATCTAGTTATTACTAGTTATTTTCTTTCCAGACAGAGACATGAAGACTTAGGGAAGTTAGGGTACATGCCCACATCCTTGTGAGTCAGTAGTAGTCATGATATAAACTCAGTTCTGATTTAAATTTTTTTCTTTTCCATGATTACTTAATACTTTCTTACATCCCCCTACACACATATACATTCCTGTAACAAATTCAAAGATATAACTACTCTCCTCAACTCCATTTCAACTCTTCTCTGCTATGCTTTGTTGTTGTTCAGTCTCTAAGATGTGTCTGACTCTTTGCAAACCGATGAACTGCAGCATTCCAGCTTCCCTGACCTTCACCATCTCATGGAGTTTACTCAAACTCATGTCCATTGAATCAGTGATGCCATCCAGCCATCTCACCCTCTGTCTTCCCCTTCTCCTCTTGCCCTCAATCTTTCCCAACATCAGTCTTTTCCAATTAGTCAGCTCTTTGCATCAGGTGGCCAAAATTTTAGAGCTTCAGCTTCAGCTGTTTTAACCATTTGTTTTATCTGCAGATAAAATGTGCTGATTATATGATTGAAACACTGACTTGACTTAGAGTTACTTTTAACAGGATGAGACCAAGTATATCTCCAAAACATTTATCAGGCAGACTGAAATTTTCAAAACAGATAGACCTAGTAATGTAAACATATTAATTTTTCACATCCTCATTGGAGACAGGTGTAATAAAGATTCCTTTTTTTTGTTTAAGTTACTGAAAAATAAAAATAATAACAAGCCTCAAGTAATATAACAAAGGAAAAGTGCTATATGTGTGGATTTCCTTAGTGATTTTTACACTGGGTAAAGAAATTACCAATTGTGTCTGCAATGGGGAGCAATATGTCATACTGCTTAAGAACATCATAGGTTTTGGAAATTCTGGCTTTAGCATTTATTAGCTGTGAGAGTTGGGTGAGTCACATAGTCTCACAAGATCTCAATTCCCTCATCTCTAAAATGTTAATAATAATGGTAGTAATGAGAGTTAATAATAGTAAAACTCATTTAGTCATTTGAAGCATGAATGAAATATTATATATTATAAGCTTAGCACAATGAGGGAGAAATAGGAAGCACTAAATAGTCACATAAAATATTATTTTATATTTTCTTTCATCTCCAGAATGTGAATAAAAGATACTAAACTTGGTCTCCTCTCAACTGAATTATTTAATCAGTTGCAGCATTGTTCCCTGATTTCTCCAAGCCATTTTTAAAGTCTTCAAGTTATTCACAGGCAAAGAAACATCGGCAGCAAAAAGTATTAGTAGTTCTAAACATTATCTGTGCTTCCAAAAAATATCAGGGAGAAAAGAACCACAACAGTTACATGTTTTCCTAGAGGTCAACTTCATTTTCATGGGTCCAAGCATGCTAAGTCACTTCAGCCATGTCCAACTCTGTGCAGCACTATGGACTGTAGCCTGCCAGTTTCCTCTGTCCTTGGGATTCTCCAGGCAAGAGTACTGGAGTCAGTTCCATTTCCTTCTCCAGGCTGCTGCTGCTAAGTTGCTTCAGTCATGTCCCACTCTGTGCGACCCCATAGACGGCAACCCACCAGGCTCCCCTGTCCCTGGGATTCTCCAGGCAAGAATACTGGAGTGGGTTGCCATTTCCTTCTCCAATGCATGAAAGTGAAAAGTGAAAGGGAAGTCGCTCAGTCGTGTCCGACTCTTAGTGACCCCATGGACTGCAACCCACCAGGCCCCTCCATCCATGGGATTTTCCAGGCAAGAGTACTGTAATGGGGTGCCATTTCTTCTCCCCTTCTCCAGGGGATTTTCCCAACCCGGGTACCGAGCTCATGTCTCTTGGCAGGCAGGCTCTTTACCACTAGTGCCACCTGTGAAGCCAGAAGTCAACTTCAATCATTTTTATGTAAGGTGAGAAATGGAGAATTTATGGGCTTCCCTGGTGGCTCAGTGGTAAAGAATCCACCTGCCAATGCAGGAGACGTGGATCTGATCCCTGGTCCAGGAAGATCCCCTGTAGAATCTTTCTAGGAGAACCCCATGGACAGAAGAAGCTGGTAGGCTATAGTCCACAGGTTCGCAAAGAGTCAGGCATAATTCAGTGATTGAACAACAATAACATGTGTTCCCCGGCAAGGACAAAAGAGAAAAACGAATTTTCATTGAGAAGATTTCTCTGGCATGAAATGCAAGAAAATTACATCTGAGATTTTTATATTCCAAGACAGGAAATTCCATGATAAACGAAAATTAAAAAGTGAGGATTTGTTGATTCTTACTATCGAGTCCAAGTTCCACAGTACCAGCCACTGTGACATATGGTATCTCATTTAGACTCCCAATAGTTGTTCCCATTGCTTCAGCACCACAAGAAATAAAGGAGAAATTCAAACACTGCAGCACCTACCTTTGCCACAGCTACTTTAGTACCTATAAGCAGACATCTAGGAATAATGAACAATACTGAATTTAGGATTTCATGACTTTCAGATTCCAACTCAATATTTTCCCGTACCCAAAATAACATTTTTGTACTGCTACAGTATGAGAAAATTTAGTTCAAACAGCTTATTCACAGAGGCAGAGGGTGTATAAGCCATGTATGCTGGGCTCATACGGCTTCACCACAGTCCTTAAAAAGAAACACACCTACAGCCAAAAGATCTCAGTCCAAAAATGACTTTCCACATTTCCTATGGGAATCCAGAGGAAGTTTCTTTAGAAATTCAGTATTTTCTCTAAATCTAGGGAAATTTGACATGTCATCTGATAGGAACTGAAGGTAAGCTACCTAGCACCACTTTTGTTAAAATGTTTTAATTTCCTGGAGGAATGAGTTTTATGTCCAAAATTCTAGGAGCCCCACTTCATGGAGTTTCTCTGCTTCATTTAAGAGAGTCAGTCACTAGACCTCGAGAGTAAATACTTTGATGATGCCACAGATCCACAAAACCACCATGCTTGGTGGGACTCTACTGCTGCTGCTGCTAAGTCGCTTCAGTTGTGTCCAACTCTGTGCGACCCCATAATTAGCAGCCTACCAGGCTCTCCCGTCCCTGGGATTCTCCAGGCAAGAACACTGGAGTGGGTTGCCATTTCCTTCTCCAATGCATGAAAGTGAAAAGTGAAAGTAGGAAGTTACTGGATCGTGTCCGACTCTCAGCAACCCCTTGGACTGCAGCCTACCAGGCTCCTCCATCCATGGGATTTTCCAGGCAAGAGCACTGGAGTGGGTTGCCATTGGACTCTACTAGGATGTACTAATACATTTTGAAGTAAGAACACCTACCAACATACTGAGAAGAAAAGACAGTGAACTTATCTTCATTTGTAACACATTAAATCAGCACAAAACGCAAAATTCCCTGTGCTGTTCCTTTTAAGATTCTCTGGTCCCAGACTGTCTGCATTTTCATTCTTGAAGTTTTACCTACTAATTTCATATCCAGAGTGTTCTAGATGGTAAGTAATGCATTTTCAAATGATCAATTTAGGGGTGAATCACCTTAGCTAAGGGCTTCCTAGCCGGTGCTAGTGGTAAAGAACCTATCTGCCAATGCAGGAGATGGAAGAGACTCCAGTTTGATCCCTGGGTTGGCAATACCCCTGGAGGAGGGCACAGCAACCCGCTGTAGTATTCTTGCCTGAAGAACCCCATGAACAGAGGAGCCTGGCGGGTTACGGTGCATAGGGTCACAAAGAGTAGGACACAACTGAAGTAATTTAGCACACAGAACAGCGCACACACATTCAGTTCAGTTCAGTTCAGTAGCTCAGTCATGTCCGACTCTTTGTGACCCCATGAATCGCAGCACGCCAAGCCTCCCTGTCCATCACCAACTCCCGGAGTTCACTCAGACTCATGTCCATCGAGTCAGTGATGCCATCCAGCCATCTCATCCTCTGTCGTCCCCTTCTCCTCCTGCCCCCAATCCCTCCCAGCATCAGAGTCTTCTCAAATGAGTCACCTGAAGCATCAGGTAGCCAAACTATTGGAGTTTCAGCTTCAACATCAGTCCCTCCAAAGAACACCCAGGACTGGTCTCCTTTAAGATGGACTGGTTGGACCTCCTTGCAGTCTAAGGGACTCTCAAGAGTCTTCTCCAACACCACAGTTCAAAAGCATCAATTCTTCAGTATTCAGCTTTCTTTATAGTCCAACTCTCACATCCATACATGACCACTGGAAAAACCATAGCCTTGACTAGACGGACCTTTGCTGGTAAAGTAATGTCTCTGCTTTTTAATATACTATCTAGATTGGTCATAACTTTCCTTCCA
>NW_011495032.1:42557752-42560357 GCF_000754665.1 Bison bison bison | reverse complement strand
ATGTGGACTGGTTGGATCTCCTTGCAGTCCAAGGAACTCTCAAGAGTCTTCTCCAACACCACAGTTCAAAAGCATAAATTCTTCAGGGCTCAACCTTCTTCACAGTCCAATTCTCACTAAGTCTTTGTTAATCCAGACTAGAAAAACACTATCTGGCCCAGGAAAAAAAAAAAAAAAAACATACTTCTGGAAAATAAACAAAAGCTAAAATAAGCCATAAGTTTCCTACAATGTTTTCATATAATGATTGCCAAAAAAAATTATTTCAACCTCATAATCCAAAAGTGAAGGAACAGAGAATGAGAGAGAGGAAAGAGAAAAGAAGACAAGGAGGAAGAGTAAGGGGAAGAGGAGTAGGAAGAAGGGGAAGAGGAAGAGGAAGAAAATGAGAAGGAGGAGAAGAAAGGATGGAAGGGAGGGAGGAAGAAGGGAAGGAAGGAAGTTTAAAAGCTGACACTGTGGCCATAAACATGTATCCAAATCTCAGCTCGATCCCAAACTGTGTATACTGTGGCCACTCAATGTATATTTAATCAATGAATGAGAAAATAGATGAAAAGTTTTAGACTGTTATCAGCAAATATTAGTAGTAACAGCAGTAATAGTGTTAATAACAACACTTTTTTAGTCTATGCATTAGCCAGGCCCTGTTCCAAGCACTTTACATGCATTAACTCAGTTAATCTCAGAGTAACACTTGGACACTTGGTACTGTTTACACCTCCATTTTATAACCAAGAAAACTGAGGCATGAAGTTTCTAAGTAACTTCCCCAAGACTACATGACTATATGGTTACAGAGTCAAGATTCAGACCCAGGCAGTCTAGTGCTGTTTAGAAATATCTACTTCTGCGTCATTTGCTATGCTAAAGCCTTTGACTGTGTGGACCACAACAAACTGTGGAAAATTCTTCAACAGATGGGAACACCAGACCACCTTGCCTCCTGAGAAACCCGTATCCAGGTCAACCGGATACAGTTGTTCTAACAACAGTTAGAACCGGACATGGAACAATAGACTGGTTCCAAATTGAGAAAGGAGTATGTCCGAATGTATATTGTCACCTTTTTTAACTTATATGCAGAGTACATCATGAGAAATGCCAGACTGGATGAAGCACTAGCTGGAATCAAGATTACTGGGAGGAATATCAATAACCTCAGATATGCAAATGACACCACCCTTATGGCAGAAAGAGAAGAGAAACTGAAGAGCCTCTTGATGAAAATGAAAGAGGAGAGTGAAAAAGCTGACTTGAAACTCAACATTCAAAAAACTAAAATCATGGCATCTGGTTCCATGACTTTATGGCAAATAGATGGGGAAAGAATGGAAACAGTGACAGACTTTATTTCCTTGGGCTCCAAAATCATTGCAGATAGTGACTGCAGCCATGAAATTAAAAGATGTTTACTCCTTGGAAGAAAAGCTATGACAAATGTAGACAGCATATTAAAAAGTAGAGACATCACTTTACTGACAACGGTCTGTCTAGTCAAAGCTATGATTTTTCCAGTAGTCATGTATGGATAGGAGTGTTGGACCATAAAGAAAGCTGAGCACTAAAGAATTGATGCTTTTGAACTGTGGTGTTGAAGGAGACTCTTGACAGTTCCTTGGACTGTAAGGAGATCCAACCAGTCAATCCTAAAGGAAATCAGTCCTGAATATTCATTGGAAGGACTGATGCTGAAACTGAAACTCCAATACTTTGGCCACCTGATGCAAAGAACTGACTCATTGGGAAAGACCCTGATTCTGCGAAAGAATGAAGACAGGAAGAGAAGGGGATGACAGAGGACAAAAGATGGTTGGATGGCATCACCGACTCAGTGGACATGAGTTTGAGAAAGCTCCCGGAGTTAGTGATGGACAGGTAAGCCTAGTGTGCTGCAGTCCATGGGGTTGCAAAGAGTCGGATACACATGAGCGACTAAACTGAACTGAGTCTGGTTCCAGAGGCCTTGCTATAACCCCTATAGTTTCTGTAAACTTAACTACAACTTGGCTTAAATAATGAAGAAAAACATTGGAAGTTCAGAAGCAGAATGATTGCTAAGGGTAGTATAATCAGTGATCACTGTTTTTAATTCAAAAGGACCTAAGTTCTTTTGATCTATCTGTTCTGCCATACGCATTGTTGGTTTCACCATAAGGCAGGTTCCTTTGTGGATACAGGCTGTCCTAGCTTGTATTTGGAAAAAGAGAAGAGGCAGAAAACCTGGCTCTCAACATTCATTATAATATGATCCTCCATTCCAGGCTAACCAGGCTAACTTAGGACTCATATCCAATTCTAGACCAGAAATAACCACTGAATAGTGACATAAACGGAGAGTCATCTGGCATGGAAAAATATTTCAAGAGTTAATCAGTTTGTCGACTATAGTATGTTGGCTCTAGTTCAGTTCAGTTCAGTCGCTCAGTTGTGTCTCACTCTTTGCAACCACATGAACTGCAGCACGCCAGGCCTCCCTGTCCATCACCAACTCCCGAAGTCCACCCAAACCCATGTCCATTGAGTCGGTGATGCCATCCAGCCATCTCATCCTCTGTCATCCCCTTCTCCTCCTGCCTTCAATCTTTCCCAGCATCAGAGTCTT
>NW_011495032.1:42542423-42557652 GCF_000754665.1 Bison bison bison | reverse complement strand
GTCCCTCCAAAGAACACCCAGGACTGGTCTCCTTTAAGATGGACTGGTTGGACCTCCTTGCAGTCTAAGGGACTCTCAAGAGTCTTCTCCAACACCACAGTTCAAAAGCATCAATTCTTCAGTATTCAGCTTTCTTTATAGTCCAACTCTCACATCCATACATGACCACTGGAAAAACCATAGCCTTGACTAGACGGACCTTTGTTGGTAAAGTAATGTCTCTGCTTTTTAATATACTATCTAGATTGGTCATAACTTTCCTTCCAAGGAGTAAGCATCTTTTAATTTCATGGCTACAATCACCATCTGCAATGATTTTGGAGCCCAGAAAAATAAAATCAGCCACTGTTTCCACTGTTTCCCCATCTATTTGCCATGAAGTGATGGGACTGGATGCCATGATCTTAGTTTTCTGAATGTTGAACTTTAAGCCAACTTGTTCACTCTCCTCTTTCACTTTCATCAAGAGGCTCTTTAGTTTTTCACTTTCTGCCATAAGGGTGGTGTCATCTGCATATCTGAGGTTATTGATATTTCTCCCAGCAATCTTGATTCCAGCTTGTGCTTCTTCCAGCCCAGCGTTTCTCATGATGTACTCTGCATATAAGTTAAATAAGCAGGGTGACAATATACAGCCTTGACATACTCCTTGTCCTATTTGGAATCAGTCTGTTGTTCCATGCCCAGTTCTAAATGTTGCTTCCTGATCTGCATACAGGTTTCTCAAGATGCAGGTCAGGTGGTCTGGTATTCCCATCTCCTTCAGAATTTTCCACAGTTTATTGTGATCCACACAGTCAAAGACTTTGGCATAGTCAATAAAGCAGAAATAGATGTTTTTCTGAAACTTTCTTGCTTTTTCGATGATCCAACGGATGTTGACCATTTGATCTCTGGTTCCTCTGCCTTTTCTAAAACGAGCTTCAACATCTGGAAGTTCATGGTTTATGTATTGCTGGAGCCTGGCTTGGAGAATTTTAAGCATTTCTTTACTAGCATGTGCTGCTGCTACTGCTGCTAAGTCGCTTTACTCGTGTCTGACTCTGTGCGGTATCAGGCTCCATCAGGCTCCACCTTCCCTGAGATTCTCCAGGCAAGAACACTGGAGCGGGTTGCCATTTCCTTCTCCAATGCATGAAAGTTAAAAGTGAAAGTGAAGTTGTTCAGTCATGTCCGACTCTTAGCGACCCCATGGACTGCAGCCTACCAGGCTCCTCCGAGATGAGTGCAATTGTGCGGTAGTTTGAATATTCTTTGGCTTAGAAATGGTTATAGGTGAAGCCTACAGACAGACCAATTTTTATATTCTTTCTTCAGAATAATCATAAGCCATAATGATTTCATCATAAAGTTTATGAATTAGAACACCTCTAAGTTAACCTCTAGTTCTGCCAAATATGATCTTATGAATTCATTCAATTTTATTAACATTTCTCATAGGAAAACCATTCCTAAGGAAATATTTCTATATACCAGAATTTTTCTGGGAAAGCATAATTAATTTACAGCAGTTGCCATATTGGTTGTTTATAAGGGAATAAAGGGGAAACATAAGGCACTGACTTTGCTGTCTTTTGCTATCTTAGGGGAAGGTATCTTTCACCATATCCTATGATCTACCCATATTTTTCCTCATGTTAAGTGCAGGAATGAACCTTGGGCAGGTCTAATGTGTGAGTATGCTGAGAGATGCCACACCTGAAAACCTGGTCTTTGGTTTGGTTGGTCTTACAGAGGACCATCAGAAAGGTTCTCACATCATGTTTGTACCATGATCTGGCACACAGGTAGGCTATCTCAATACCATTAGCAAAGTACATGAGAATACGCCTGAACTCCAACAATGGAAAATGGGAGGTTGTCACCAATGCAAGAACTCTAACTCCATGTAGGTGCTATCAGCAGCTGGTCTATTTTCCTATGGAGACTAAGAGACCTGAGATGCCTTCATCTGGGAACATAGCTTATTGTATCCCACTTTTGTAACAAGCTTCAATTTCCTTATCCTTTGCCATTAAAGATACATTATATTCTATAACTGTGTCTACTGGCCTTTTACCATCAGTCACATCACTGTCCCTTGGAGACCCTCACACAGTTATACAGGAAATTGAGCAACAGCAATTTGAGAACCAATCACTTTCTTTAAAGTCTCTGTCCTTGAAGTCTCAGTCTAGAAATGGCTTAAAGATGATTTTTCTGACACGTCCTATATGGTTCTGCTGGCATCTGGAAACACCCTGAAATGATTGAAGAGCTCTGCTTATATCATACAGCCAATGGACTGGTGTGACTACACCTGCCTTGCCAGGTAGAGTAATTCTCTACTGACATGAGTTCTTTAGAACCTTGCTGCTCAGAAGAATGGTCCACACAGTAGCAGTGTCCACTAAAATCTAGTATCTGGGGTCCTGCCCCAAACCTGCTGATTAAGAATCTGAATTTTAACAAGATCCCCAAGTGTTTTGTATACACATTAACATGTGGGTAGCTGTCATTGTTTTAGAGTACTGCCTTCTTTGGCTTATAACACTTTTCTCCCTTCCATTCCTTCATTAAATAGGAAATTCATATTAAGTCAGTCAAACAACCACTGACAAATACCAGTCTTGAAGACATATCTTCAGAATTATGTAGTGAGTGAGAGAGACATGCATAAATGATATACTCCCGAAAGTACATGTGGTATCTCTAAGATTCTAGATATTCTTACCTTATGAATCACTGAAATAATTATCTGAATAAGCAATTAACAGAATTAAGTCTAAAATGTTCTCTTAAAAAAAACTATGTGAAACACAAAGTTACCTAACTTAACTAAACAGAACCGTTTAACTCAAGTAAAGAGACTTGGGAAAGCATCATTGCCATTCTCAAATACGTGAGGCTGGTCACAAGAGAAGGCACTCTCTACAAAAAACAAAAGACAGAAATAGTGTAAAAGGGAAAACGTGGCTAAGAGGCAGATTTCAACTTTGTGTGAGGAAGACATCCTTAATAGAACTATCCATGATATTAATATGAAGGTCTGAAAATTATTATCAAAAGGGCATTGAAAATAAAGTCCATTATTTGACCATGGACTAGATGATATCAGCCCATCTGTCTCTCTGCCCATCCTTATCCTCACTCATTGCTTCCTCTGCCCATTATGCTAGCTCTGTTCTTTCTCTGATATGTGTACTTATTCCACGGAGGGGTTTCATACCTGCTGCCACCTCAGTGTGAATGATTATCCCCAGCCATTTCCCTGAGAGGCATCCTCACTCCAGGCAGGTCCCTGCTCAAATGTCCCTTCTGCTATGAAGGTATTTCTAACCCTTCTATCTAGAATAAATCCCCCTCTTTCATCTCTCTCTTTACTAAGCAGTCAGGCTAAGATAACACAAACCTCAAATTCTCAGTTCTTACAACTGAAGATTTCTCTTGCTCATATGGATGCATGTTCCTGAGGACTGTGCCTCTGCTCAGATCTGTGGATCTGGTCCACCGTCCTGTTCACATGACAGAGGGGGAGAATAGCTAAAACCCACGATCACTGTAAAAGTTTCTACCCCAAACTAGGGAAATCTGAGTAAGAGTGCTGGATTTTATCAATGTCAATGTCTTGGTTGTGTATTATAGGATATTTTGCAAGATGTTACCATTGGGGGGAAATGATAAAAAGGCCATGGGGTCACTCTGCATTATTTCTTACAACTGCATATAAACCTACACCCATTTCAAAATTAAAAGTGTAGTATTTTAAAAAGTATCTGCCTTATCAGACGTGGCACATATCACATCTAATCACACTCCATTGGCCAACACAAATCATATGGACAGACAGAGAAATATACCTGCCCACGGGAGGCCAAGCAAACCACATGGCCATGGATGAGATGTACAGCTTATATAACAGTCAGGATCCCATGTGGAAAACAGAAACCACATTAGGTTTTTCACAAAAGATGATTTAACGTAATGAATTATGATGTTAAAATAATTCTTGAAGACTAAGAAACCAGAGAGCGAGCAGCTACCACTCCCAGCTTTGGGAAAAAAGGGAAGAGGTTGATTAGAAGGAGTTAGAAGCTTGAAAGAGGAGAGGCTGTCTCAGAGAAGACAGGACACTTCCCAACTGATGTGTGTACCCCAAGAATCTGGAAGATATACTACTATCCTCATTTCTGAAATTGATCACAAGATTATACAGGTATTGGCAATACAGTAATAAAATAAGACATCCAGTCCTCATGGAGCTTATAAATTAATCAAGAAGATAGATGATAAAAGGTAACCAAATAAACAAGTAAATATATAATTTCAGGTAGTAATGAAAGCTATGAAGAAAAATAAAGGAGAGTTTGGTAAGTTTATGTTATTGTCTTCAAACACTCACTTTACTCTTACTTCCTCCTTTTATTACCCTTTCCCCATTTCCTTTGCCCTCAGCCAGCACCACAGGTGGTTGGGGTTCTTTAGTTGGTAGAGTGACCCAGACCCTCCTTCCTAAAGAGGACCTGAGTCTCAGTGGTCTCACTTTTGTTTTGGTTGATACGGTTTTCCCTTGACCTTCACTAGAGGACATGGAAAGACTAAGAGTGCCCAAGACTCTGGATTCGAGTCTGCTGCTCCCTGCCTCCATCATATAGAAGCAACTCAATTTCCCCTGGTAGTTGGGATCAATTTCCCCAGCCAGTAGGATACCCCATTTTTCACCAAAATGACCAATCTCACCTTCCAATTCAGCGAAACCAACATATCCCCTTGTGGATGTCTCCCTTGAGGACCAAGGCCATCAAGACTGCAGACTTCAACATTCTGGAAACAAAAAGTAAAAATTCTGCAAGAAGTTCATAAAAAAAATTTTTTTTTTGAAGAACCATTCCTGCTTCTATTCCTTGATTCTATGAACCATGCATTTTGGCTTGGGGACAAACAGCACCATATAGTCATCACTGATTTTACCCTATGAGATAGAACCTCAGAGTGTTGTCTCCAGTTGGTCATTATACCATTCTAGCAGGTCAGTTACTTCTGAGTGGTGGAGTGGAGTATGTGATATATTTGATGTCGAAGCTATTATCTATCTCACTACTTACCATCATAGTCCTTACTTCACAGGTGACTGGGCTCACACGACTGAGTATATCTAGTCCAGTCATATTTTAGGCAGCTGAAAAATAACCACATGAGGTGTCATTGACCTACAGCACCCAACTGTGAAAAATACTTGGGCAAAATTTCATTTATTGCTTGAGACCACAGGCCCCCAGTTGACTGGCTGGCCTTAGAATTGTTTTGGGTCCCCTAGGAATTAGCCCTCAATTTAAAGATAGTATATGTCAACCCCTTACTTCATAAGTATTTTCCCTTTCTCCAGCATTTCCCTCTTCTCATCTCCTTTCTCATAGTCACTCCAGTAAACTGAAGAGTTAAATGAGTGTTTGAAAATAGTAACAAAAATTTGCCAAAATTTGCCAAAAAATTTGCCTCGTGTCTCTATTTTTCTTCATAGTCTCATCACTACTTAAAATTATATCATATATTTATTTATTTATTCAGTCACCTTTTATCATCTGTCTTCTTGATTAATCTATAAGCTCAATGAGGACTGGATGTCTTATTTATTATTGTATCCCCAACACTTACAACAGTTCCTGGACCTTAATCAGCTCTTAATAAATACTTGTTAAATGAACAAACATTCTTGGAAGGACATTTGGCAATGTGTATCAAAAGCTTTAAAAAAAATGTGTGAAGTCTATGATCTAGAAATTTAACCTCTGGAAATTTATCCTTAAAGATACTTTGTATGAGTAAAATTTAGTATTTAAAGAACTGCTTATTTCTAACATAAAATCTGAAAAAAAGAAACTAACCTAAACATACAACTGGAAATTATTTATTCATTTATTCAACAAATACTTATAAGTGCCCACTAAGTACCAGAACACAGTTAGGTGCAAGAGACACTAAAGATAATAAGACCAATGTGGTCTCTCAACGAGCCCAGAGGGATAGATGTTAAGAGACTATTTTACTTTTAAATTTTGTAATGCAGCAAATAACTGAATGTTAGCTTATAGATACTTCACTAATAATAGTAGTGTTAATGAGGATACTTTACATTTGCATAGCACTTCTAACTTTTCAAAGTAATTCTCCAGCCATTATATGTCTTAAATTTAGGTCATATTAAACTGAATTTGAACTTCATTATTATATATTTTCTGAGAAATGAGTTGAGAGAGAGTAGGCCCTTTTACATTAATTATGGACATATAAGATGAATTAATCAAATTCCACTGTATTTGCTATTAGGGTCAGTTGTGTGGGGGGAAAAAAGACACTTTCTGTAGGGTTTGGAATAGGATGCAGCAGAGAGGATTATGCAAAAGAAACAGTTCTTTAAATTATCTATGCTTTAAATAAACTCTAAATTCATTGTCTTTATGAGGTATCATTAATAGTCTAGAAGAATACCACCATTTTGCAAAATCAAGTCCATTAGCAGAAGTAGATTTATTTACTACTGCAAGCCCCTCACTTGCATGGGCTCCACACACCACATGATATTCAATGGCCATATGTTTTTATAAAATAAACAAAAAAATTTATTTCCTCAATCAGTTTAGACTGTCATCTCTTTCCATCAAACTTCCCCTCTTTCACATTTTGCTTTTTTTTGTTAAGTTGTGCAGGAGTGGCCACAAGCATGCCTTCTTACTGGATATGCAGTGACACAGACAAAATATTTCTGTTGGCCTATTTTTATATAAACAATTTTATAAAGGATATTAGAAAAGTCAAGGTCCTATGTGAGATATATTTAGGACAGTTATAACAAGGCCTGGTGAGAGCCAATATACAGATCTACCTCCATAGCTGAAGTTTAAGGGTTGAGAGTGGACTGTCAGCAGCTCAGAGTGCCAAACTCATCAGACATGAGTGAAAGTCACCTCAAATCAGTCTCTTAGCACTATTTTGGTGGCCCAGTATCACAAGTTTTCATGAAGGAAATGCTGCCCTTACTAATGTGTGTAATTCATCCACAAAGACACTCTAAATCTGAGGCTCATAGATCATTAGGGCATCTGGTCAACCCCATACATGAGGTAGAAGGTCAGAGAGCATCCCAGTAGTTGAAAGGAGGGCCAAGGTCCATACAGATGACCCATATGACCCATAGAGACCATCCATTTGACACTGCCAGTCCCAGCCAGTCCTCAGAGAAACTGGGCGATTTGGAAGAAGGCACTCAAAAGCACAGGGTCCCCTGAGGCACAGCACCGAGTGTGGCAGCATTGAGTGTGGCAGCCTGGCTCACTAGACGAAAAAGGCAATACTAGTCATGGCATTTTTAATATCTAGTTCAAAGGATGTTGACTTACAAGATACATGTAGTTAGGGTTTGTTGAAACATATTTATTTGGTTTGCCATTACTTCCATGTGTAATCAAATTATTCCAGTCATCCCAATGCAGAAACAGCTTTCAGGAATATTCCTAATATCTGCTGTGTTAACTTACCCAGCACATGATACAAAGGAGTAAGGCCAGAGGTCATGTCATGATATGACACTTGCACCAGGAAAATGTGGACAGTGTGCAGTGGCAAGAAGCAAGGTTCAAAATCAGGGGGCCAGAACTTAGTCTATGAAAAAGGTTTTTCAATCATAATAGCTCATGTATGAAAGGAATATTGATAGAGAATTTTTCCTAAATTTAATAATCTTAATAATTCACATAAAATTGTTAATAAAAAAAGTGTGAGGCCAAAGGAGCTTCTAAACCATTCATACTAAAATTGCCAAAAAAGAGACTGAGGTATCTTTTTATTTTCTATACAGAAAATATTACATACATTATCACAAAACAAGATGACCAGAGTATGCAACTAAAAATGTAAGAAACAGTGATATAGAGGGTTCAGGATGGGGAACATGTGGTGAATTCATGTTGCTATATGGCAAAACCAATACAATATTGTAAAGTTAAAAAATAAAATAAAATAAAAAATAAATAAATTTAACCAAATATGCAAAATAAAAGTATGTTAGCAAGTCTACTAATAGACCTATAATGTTGCTGGATTTTGTGACTTCTCTGGGCTTATCTCGGAGAAGGCAATGGCACCCCACTCCAGTACTCTTGCCTGGAAAATCCCATGGATGGAGGAGCCTGGAAGGCTGCAGTCCATGGGGTCACTGAGGGTCGGACACGACTGAGTGATTTCACTTTCACTTTTCACTTTCATGCATGGAGAAGAAATAGCAACCCACTCCAGTGTTCTTGCCTAGAGAATCCCAGGGACGGGGAGGCCTGGTGGGCTGCCGTCTATGGGGTCGCACAGAGTTGGACACGACTGAAGTGACTTAGCAGCAGCAGCAGCTGCGCTTATCTGGTGGCTCACCAGATAAGAACCTGCCTACCACTGCAGGAGACACCAGATATGAGAGTTTGATACCTGGGTAAGGAAGATCCCCTGGAGAAGGAAACAGCAACCTGGTCCAGTATTCTTGCTTGGAAAATTCCAAGGACAGAGGAGCCCATGGGGTCACAAAGAGTCAGACACGACTCAGTACACATGCATCACACCATGACTTTTATGGCAGTCAACTTTAAAATTTGTAACTCACTGTGATTTCATTTCCCACTCAAAATAAATGTTTACCTTCATGTCTAAATTGTGTTCACTTTTGAAAGAAGGTCTTAAAAACTGTATAACCTTCCAGACTCACAAAACCTAGATCTATCCCTGTTTATAGGATTACATCTTACAGACTTCAAAATAGCTGACTTGTCAATTGAAATTCGTCTTTGGCTATAAAAAGGGACATGGATTTATGAGTTCCTCTGGGTAAGAGCCATAGTATTTACTCCCCAAAAGGAGTCATTCATACTTAGACTCGAACAAATACATATATTTTTATCAAATGAAACTTTCACCAGATGTAAATCTGCATTACAAATATTCCTTAACCTCTTCACTCTGTTTAGAGATTGATTCCTATCATGCTTGTTGAAGTTCCTGTTCCAGAAAATTTATTTAATTCCTAAGCAAGGTTTACATTAATTTCATCTTTGTTTTCTGACTAGTTCATACTTTCATGAAATTCTCCTGGGAGGAGTTCCTAAAGTCTTGAGGACTGTTTCAGCCAGCTGTGCTCTGCTGGAGTAAGGGCCAATGTGTGTAAATACGAGAAAGGTTACCAGGTCAGCAGATCCTGGTTGGGCCCTCTGCCTGGGCTTGGTCTGCATCCTCTGGGGTGCGGTTCCACACTTCATGGCTGGGGAAAGTGACTTCTACAGCCACATATGCTGTACATGACCCAAAACACACCACAGTGGAATCGGAGCACTTTAGTTCAGGGTGGTCACTGTCAATGCAGCAGATGGGAGAGAAGAGCAGGATACCAGTGGGAGATATTAAAAACTGGAACACTTTAAAGCTAATCTTATATAATAATCTGATTTTAAAGCACTTTCCATGGGATGAGGCAGGAGTAGCACACAGTACATGTTGTACAATCACTATGAAAAGAATGAGTTATGACCAGTAACTTACTCTAGATTCAGCTTTCACAAGTAAACATGCCCTTATTCCCTGAATTTCTGTTGGCTAGGGCAATTAAGGTGAAATGTGCTAACCAAACCAAAATCAAAATCTCAGTGGGTACATGCATGCTCAATCATGTCCGACTCTAGCACTCTGTGTGACCTAACAAAATAAAACTTTAATTCTAACCGATACAAAATCCAGTATGAATGCTTGTGTGACTGTCCTCCAGATGGTGATTCAGGAACCCAGGTTGCTATAATCAAATGACTCTGCCTTCCTGTTGCCTTGGTAGCACATACCTAGCAGATAGGAGGGTTCAGAAAATGAGGATCATGCAAGGCTTTCTGTGTACACCAAGACTACAGGCAGAGTTTATCACTTCTGCCCACATTGCACTTGCCAGAACCCAATCAGGTAGATTCACTTGGAGGAGAGACAGGGAAATCTCACTTAAATGAGCATAAAGAAAGGAAAGGAGAGAATTCCCTGATGCCCCAGTGGTTAGGACTCCACGCTTCCACTTCAAGAGGCATGAGACTAAGATCCCACATGCCTCATGATGTAGCCAAAAAGTAAAAAATTGAAAAAAAAAAAAGAAAAGGAAATGAAAGGAAATAGGTTTGGCGCCACTGGTAGTGTCAACATAAACCAGCTAAACCTTGAGTTTCAATGTCAGTTCTTCATACAACAAAAAACAAATTTGCATCCAGAGAAAACTTTAAACATTCCATTTGTTGCTGGCAATCACTTATTTGTTTTATGTTTTAAATTAATATAGAAATGCTAGGATCTGATGTGTATGATTCTTGTGTTTAAATAAATTGAACGTCTCTTTTCTCTTATATGGTTCTTGACTGATGTACGCTACAGAGATTGAAGCTGATAATTACTTAAAATTCAGAAACGTTGTCACTTTGGTCAATCTGCTATGTCTTCCTCGCCTTCTGGTTAGATTATCGATATTCTCTGTCCCCTGTCATGCTTTAATTCAGTCCAATCTCCTTCCCACGAGAGTTTTACAAGGCACTTGCAGTTAATTTGATAAACTAAACTGAGGAGTTATGTTGGTTAATAATGCTTTCAGATATTATCATGTCCCTGTTATGATTTGCATTTTAACAGTAATTTTTCAATGCTTTCATCAAAGAATTTTTTTTTTTTAATTTTCAGGTCAGCCTTAGATGGGAGGTAAATGGGTAAAATTTTCCTCTCATTTGAAGTTAAGACTTCTTACATGGCTAATCCTATAGCTCTTCTTGGAGATTCAAAATGCACATGAGAATATTATAGGTCCAGGGAAATCCTACAATAAAGACATCAGTGTCCTTTGTTTATTCCAGTTTGCTAAGCATTTTCGACCGCAAGAATTTTCCTTAATTGGTTTTTGGTTTGGGGGTCTTATTGTTTCTTTTTTGTTTTTATATAATTCATACTCAAATCATGAAATATTTCTAATGGAGGAAATATAAAGCCTAACAGCACATCAGTTGAGACAGGGGATTTGCAGGTGGCTTCAAGAGCCAGTCTCACTGTGTTGGTGGGGCTATTGGCTATCACTGGCTTCAGCTCTTTCTCATCCTTTCATGACCCAGTCTCACACATATTTCTGGAGCTCCTAACTCTCTGTTTTATCCTTCAAAATCAGCATATCCCCAATGACAGATTTAAAAAAAATAAATATGAATTTCAACAATCAATCCTCTCGTGGGAATTCCAATCTCTCTCCTATTTAAATTAAAGAAAATTCAGTCAGCCTCAGTGTTTTCTTTAGTCTGTTCCACATCAAAAAAATTTAAATCAGATTTCAAATTTTTCTCACTTTGGGCTTTGCACTTAAAGAGAAAAGAAGAACTTTGTCCTCTTAGAGGGAAGGATTTTAGGAAAAAATAAACCAAATAAATCCAATAAGCTCCATGCCAGCAGTCCCCTACTTGTCCACCATTTACCCTTTGGAGAAAAATAAATAAACTTTCCGTTTGACTCTCCCTTGCTGACAGTCTCTTCTAACTGTATCACAAATTGAACTTTAAAATAAATAAATGAATCAAACCAGCTGCTATAGGATGGGAAACCCAAAAATGTGTGAGTAGGACATTGTTGAGAATGAAAACCTCAGCATCAACTGATCCAAAAACATCCAAGTTTTTCTTTTTTTTTTTTTTTATAGTGGAGTATGGTTTATTAAGCTGTGCTTTAGTACAGGTGCTCTAAGGCACAAGGCCCTGACATTCTGCCAATTTTTCTTGAGCAAGGACACCAGGAAGCTGAGAGCTAAGACGATGTTGTACACAACCTCATCATCTGTCGTCGTCAGGTGGCCAACAGTCACTGCCAGACACAGCACCTTCTTCATCTGGAACTTGACGGTGGACTTCACCTCATCAACTTTGGCCACCGTGTTCTCATCATGGGTCAGCAAGGAAGGGAACTTGCCAGGCTTGTTCAGGCCTGGGCCCAGGATTCATGGGATCTGCTTGATCAGAGACTCGGAAGCCAAAAAGGCATCATACTTCTTGGCCAGCTTCTTGACCAGTTCCTTGTTCTTGTTGAGTTTCCTCAGTGCCATGTGGGGGATATCCACAGCCTTGGCTTCTTCACAGTGCTGCTGGTCCCACAGGACACACATGGAGAATTTGGGGCGGGGAGTGGACTTAAGCCTGACGGTGCCCAAGAAATTTTTGTCCTTCTGAGAGTCATAGGCCTACAGGCTGACCTGAAGCACCACCATCTCCAGACACTGCAGGTACTTATGCTGGTTGCCAGGCAGGACTTCCCCCACCGCTTCATAGTGTGTGTTGCAGGAGACTTTGCTCCTCATGGTTCCTCACGCTGTGATAACTGGAAAAGCCGAAAACATCTAAGTTTTTGATGTGGCCCTCATCTTTCCCCTCTGGGGAAAAAGGGATTTTTTTAAGCAACAGTGACAGTGATGGCCATATCAAAATGAAAACAAAATTTCATGTAGATGATTCCCTAAAACCTGACAGTGAAAAGAAATGCAGGATAATCTTGATCAGCTCTCTATTTCCATCCACTACTGCTGCTGCTGCTGCTGCTGCTAAGTCGCTTCAGTCGTGTCTGACTCTGTGCGACCCCATAGGCGGCAGCCCACCAGGCTCTGCTGTCCCTGGGATTCTCCAGGCAAGAACACTGGAGTGGCTTGCCATTTCCTTCTCCAATGCATGAAAGAGAAAAGTGAAAGTGAAGTTGCTCAGTCATGTCTGACTCTCAGTGATCCCATGGACTGCAGCCTTCCAGGCTCCTCCGCCCATGGGATTTTCCAGGCAAGAGTACTGGAGTGGGGTGCCATTGCCTTTTCCTCCATCCACTACTAAGAATCCACAAAAATCAACCATCAGAAAAGCAAAAGACAGCACCCGCCAGGTAGCCTGAGTTACTAAAATGACCAGAAAGGTCACCTGCATGCTAATGTGTGGTGGTTTCTCACCTGTAGTTATTAATACTTTCCATTGATCAGAACCCCTCCTCATCTCAACTCCAGAAATTCGGCTTTTGCTGTTTTATATATTGAAATTCCATGTAGCATTTTGTCTAAAGAAAGAATTGTGATGCTTAGAAATATTTGGAAAACATTATTGTGTGAGAATGCACTTGATAAACTGAGACGTAGTGTGACTTATTTTACAGTATTATATTGAGTATAATTTGCACAAAGGACATGGACACACCTCGTGTTCATTCAGTGATGATTTTAATATGTGTAAACACTCATGTATATATCAATTAGATAAAGAGAATTAGCATTTCCTTCATCCAGAAAGTTCCTCCAGTCCACTTTCCACTCAGCATTCCTCCTTTCACACACACAGAGACACTCTGATAACCACTGATTGGATTTCTATCACCATTGATCCCTTTCACCTATGCTAGAGCTTTATATGAATGGAATCACCTAGCACATACTCTTTTGTGCCCAAATTCTTCCTCACAACATATTATCTATGAGATTCCTCATGTTGTTAGATGTAACTGAAGTTATTTTTTTTTTCATTGTTGCATAGGTTTCCATTATAAACAGGTCACAATTTGTCAATTCACATGTCGACAATCTAAGGAGCTATTTCCAGTTTGAAGCTACTACGAATAAACCTGCTATCAATATTTCTGTTCAAGTCCCTTTGTGGTCATCTGTTTTCTTTTCTCCTGGGTAAATACTTTGAGGAGAATAGATAGGTTAGAGTGTAAGTGCATGTCTAACTTTACAATATACTGTCAACCAACTTACCCTTTTGTATTCCCACTAGCTATGAAACTTTCAGTCATTCACTAGCATTTAGTGCTGTCAGTTTTAAATTTTAACAACTTTAATGACTGGCTTAAAATATCTTGTGGTTTTAATTTGCATTTCTTTGATGTTAAGCATCTTTTCATGTACATAATTGCCATTCTAATATATTTTTTGAGTATTTGTTCAAGTTTTTACTCACTTTTTTAAAAAAATGATGATTTGTCTTTGTTTCATTAGTTTTATATATTTCAAATAAGAGTCCTTTCTTAGTTAGATATATTGTGAATATTTTCTCCCTGTCTGTGGCTTTTCAGTTTTTTGTCTTTGAAGAGCAGAAAGTTTTTAATTTTTATGAAGTCTCATTTAAAAAATCTTTGTCTATACAAGATCTTAAAGATATTTTCTTCTTTCTTCTAGAAATTTTGTAAATTTAGCTTGTATGTGTAGGGCTGTCATGAAAAGGGTATATTTTCATCTATTAGTTTCTTATTTGATCTTAAATAGGGTGTTTGAGGTTGAGAAATACCACTTAGACAGTTTGATTTAAGTCTTAGAGTCTTGCAATCAGATATCAATAATGTCTAAGTCGACATTTTGCTTGTCCATCTAACAAGTTATAGAAGAATTTGAAGTAGGACACTTTTGACAGTGGAAGGAGCCACCAGCCACAATAATACCAAAACAAGAGGTATTCACCAAGGTTCTTTATGGCAAACTCAGACACATAGTCACTCTAGATCCAGGTCTCCTGACTCCAGGTTAATTAATATTTACTCAGTCAACAAATTCTTCTTCTGTAGCATGCCTATGTTTATTGCAACTATTAAAACACTCTTGAGGTGTCAAAAAGAGTTGAAGACTGAATTCATCAGTCTTCTCTCTCAGATTAGGGACAAGGGGCATCAGACATGGTTTAAAAATCAAGATTTGTAACTTTTGCTTTCTTCAAGGCTGACTTTTGAGACTGAACAAAGAATGATCAACCCTGGTGTTCTATAACTCCTTTGGGAAGCTCTTCTAAAAAGACAGATTGTTACCATGCCAGTTTGCATCACCATTTGGTTTAATTATTATTCGTAATTGGGAAATAATTAGATAAAACGATGATGTAAACCCCAGTGGAAAATAGACATCTCTTAAGAACTCTAATGTTTTCCGTCACTTAAAAGGAAGGGGATATGACTTAGTGGAGGAAAAAACTAATTAGAAAAGCAGACACATCTTCTCCCTCTCCTCATATTTCAGGCATGCTGGCAAGTGCTCAAAAATGATCAGAGAGTGGCCTATTTCTCAAGGACCCCAGGAGAGCATGATAATTTAAATCATCATCTCAGAAAAGTGCCTTGAGCACTTGTCTTTGCCTTTTTATGATCTTTGGTCAGGAGAGAGAGTTTGGCTCTCCCAACTGGCATGGCCATGCAAAATATTGGCTGG
>NW_011495032.1:42532907-42542323 GCF_000754665.1 Bison bison bison | reverse complement strand
CCAGCCACAATAATACCAAAACAAGAGGTATTCACCAAGGTTCTTTATGGCAAACTCAGACACATAGTCACTCTAGATCCAGGTCTCCTGACTCCAGGTTAATTAATATTTACTCAGTCAACAAATTCTTCTTCTGTAGCATGCCTATGTTTATTGCAACTATTAAAACACTCTTGAGGTGTCAAAAAGAGTTGAAGACTGAATTCATCAGTCTTCTCTCTCAGATTAGGGACAAGGGGCATCAGACATGGTTTAAAAATCAAGATTTGTAACTTTTGCTTTCTTCAAGGCTGACTTTTGAGACTGAACAAAGAATGATCAACCCTGGTGTTCTATAACTCCTTTGGGAAGCTCTTCTAAAAAGACAGATTGTTACCATGCCAGTTTGCATCACCATTTGGTTTAATTATTATTCGTAATTGGGAAATAATTAGATAAAACGATGATGTAAACCCCAGTGGAAAATAGACATCTCTTAAGAACTCTAATGTTTTCCGTCACTTAAAAGGAAGGGGATATGACTTAGTGGAGGAAAAAACTAATTAGAAAAGCAGACACATCTTCTCCCTCTCCTCATATTTCAGGCATGCTGGCAAGTGCTCAAAAATGATCAGAGAGTGGCCTATTTCTCAAGGACCCCAGGAGAGCATGATAATTTAAATCATCATCTCAGAAAAGTGCCTTGAGCACTTGTCTTTGCCTTTTTATGATCTTTGGTCAGGAGAGAGAGTTTGGCTCTCCCAACTGGCATGGCCATGCAAAATATTGGCTGGAGGAAAACTGGAGTCACACCCACACCAAACTGAATCCAGCCAAGTTAGGATTCCTGCCAAGAGAAACACCTTTGTGCAAAAAGAGGAGTCAGAAGTGTTTAAAATCATGCTACTCCCAATCCCACCCCCCAGCAAAATGAAAACAAGACTTTATCTAGGAGCACAGATCGGCTTTTGACAACACAAGGAGATGAGAGAGAAGTGATTAGGTGTTCAGACGTGAGCCTAGCAACTTCAAAACCCTATGTAAATCTCTCTAAAAGCCTTTGTCTGGAGGTAGATAATTTTATTTTAAAATTTAAAGTAACAATAAAAACAAAGAAAAAATTAACAAAACAGACAGCTTCACAAAAATGACATTTCAATCAAAGTTTTATTTAAATATTCCCATTTTAAAAGGGCTTCCCTGGTAGCTCAACTGGTAAAGAATCTGCCTGCAATGTAGGAGACCCCAGTTCGATTCCTGGGTCAGGAAGATCTGCTGTAGAAGGGATAGGCTACCCACTCCAGTATTCTTGGGTTTTCCCGGTGGCTCAGCTGGTAAAGAATCTGCCTACAATGTGGGAGACCTGGGTTCGATCCAACAGACAATTTTATAAATGACATGTCAATGAAAGTTTTATTTAAATATCCCCATTTAAAAAATGTAAATATTTATTAATAAATCATAATGTGGTCATAGGAAAATGAAAAACAAGAAGGCTTGAAACTAAAGAACTAGGGCTGCAAATATATCTACATGCTTTTGATCCATTCCCCCAGCTGGTCCTTTCAGCCTTCCATCCCATGACAATTAGACAAAAAAGTTAATCTGGCTCCCCAAGTTTCAGTTCTTGTCCATAAACCAGAAAATCTGTTCATGATCTTCGACCCACATCTCTATAGTAGAAAGCTCTAAGGTAAACTAATCTAGGCACAAATATTAATCCCAAAATTTTGAGTTCTAGGATCTTCGAGTACAACCTCATCCTGAAAAGATGCCTTTTCCTTTTCACTTCCCCTTTCATCCTTTCAATTATGTAAGCAGTGGCTCCTAGACTCGTTCCAAGGTTAACAGAAACCCTCGGCTACAGTGTGTACAGTGTGCTTGGAATTGCACTTTCCAAATTCTTCAAAAATATTTGCAAAATAAAGAGCCCCTGTTCCTGGAGATATGACATGCAATGACTATTGTGGATAAGATGAGGTTTTGCAGGCAACAGTTTTTCTATAATTCTAGTGGAACTGGGAATTAGACAGATGGTGAGGAAGAGGAAGAGAACTCTTGGCGAAGGCATGCATCCAACACGCACAACCGAGCGAGAGAGTAGTGTGATGAATACTTGGGGACAGGAATGTAAAGAAAACCTAGGGGTCCAGATATGCAATGTCTGATGTATTACAAGGTGCTTGAGCTTTCACTAAATAAAATCTCTTTGGAAAATCAGAGGACTGTCAGGTCTCACAGGTCCTGTCCTACAAAAGTCCCTTAGTAGAGCCTCCATTTCATTTGTTCTTTGAAGAAAAGATTAATGGGAGTCTGTTGGGGCAGAAGGCAACAAAGGTCATGTCAGTATTAGAAGCTTTATGTGAATGGTAAAGAGTCAAATCTAAAACATTGGACCAGATTTCCCAAATTCATTCAGGTGTATAGATCAGACAAGGGGTCATTTTTAATAAGGTGAATAAATGTAAAGAGGATCTAATTGAGCTCTATAGTGGTCACTATTTTGATCAATGTGACTTTCAAATCCACAGCCCATTTCTCTTCCCATCATTTCTAGTTTGCTAAAAAATCGGCTTTCTGAAAAAAAGAAAATGCTCTGATTGGTAGCATTTGCCAATTTCCATTGTGTAAATAACCTTTACCAAGGCTGATTTCAATCTTCCAAATGGAAAGTCACTGAAAGGAGAGTTGAAAAGAGATGCCCAAAATCTCGTTTCAACTCTCCTTTCTAGGCGTCCCCAGGGTCACAGTGGTAAAGAATCCTCCTGCAGGAGATATGGATGTGGGTTTGATCCATGGGTCAGCAAGATCCCCTGGAGGAGGAAATGGCAAATCACTCCGGTGCTTTTTCCTGGAAATTCCCATGGACAACGGACCCTGGTGAGCTATAGTCCCTGAGGTTGCAAGGAGTCAGAAACAACTTACCAACTAAGCACCTAGACCACATACACATTAATAGCACAAAATCTACTCTCCAAAACTTAATCTACTCTAAGAGCCAGATCTAGCACACCATTACAACAGCTCTTAATTTTCCATCTTTGCAATGTTTTTGTTTATGTCCTATCTTCTTAAGTTCAGAATCCAGGAGCATCCCAGTCTTGCCTGTGTCCCTATGAGATTTCCTGTGGTTCTCTTGCTCTTCCCAGGAAACATCTGGAAACAAGAAGGGCACATTGATCTATTTACTCTCTCATGTTACATCTTTAGTGGTCACAAAAAGGATAGAATAAAAGAATGAATCAATTTAAATCCACCTCCTTCTTCTTAAGTAACAAGTAAAGTCTTGCCTAGCTAAGGATGGGTTAGCATTATTAGTTTCAAAAAATATACAACATGCAATGTGAAAAATTCACTCAAAATGTCTTTTTTCAACATTTTAGAAATTATTTTATTCATAAAAATTCTGTTTGCAGTTTTGTATGTTTATACTATTCAGTATAGAATACTTGGAAACAAAGACGGCAATATTTGTTTTTCTTTTTTTCCTCTTCAGTAATTGTTTTTGTAATTAGTGTCATAGATTCTTTCAAAATCAAAAGAAAAAATATTTTTAGAGTGTTGTTTCTTTGTTGAAACACAGTTTAATGTTTATTATCATAATTCTGATTGCTATTGAACCACCTCATATGATGTGTTTTTTACTTCATGAGCTATTATTTGGCTTACACTCATGATTTGTGCATTAATATGATTCAAGGTTATGCAATAACAATCAGAAATTATGATAATAAACACTGAACCACATTTCAACAAAATATGATAAACTCTTGTGAGGTTTTTTAATCTTTTCATTAACAAAGCATCTTATGCTTCACTGACACTTTAATTACCAAGAAATTACCCAAGAAAATACATAATTATTTCTAGTAATTGACAGTGACTCTATATGTAACACTTCTTTATGTTAAAATAATTGCAAAAATGTGACCTTTTTTCTGTAGACATGTGGCTTAATTGATTGCATTCTCTTTTTCAAATTTAAAAAAATGTAATAAAAATACCATCACTAAAGCACATAAGTGATTCCATTTCAACTGAGGACTGTTTTAGCAATCTCAGCAACAATATTTGATAACACTAGTGTTAATGAAATTACCTTGATAAACTTAGGGTAATTATTTCAATTTCTCAATTTACCCAACATACTATTACATTTTCTTTCCCAGAAAGGCTTTACCAGTCATTCCAAAACCCCATGCATATTATAAAGAAGAACATTCCCTCAGAGGCTAGTCAAAAGATCAAAATCCTTTGCTTATATATGAACATTCATTTTAAGAAAAAGAAAAGCTCCTCTCAAAAACTAAAGCCACTCTTGGGATACAATCATTTTGATCCCTTCTAGCTTTAAATTTTCAATGCTTTATGATTCTATAAAATCTCTTCCTAACTTAGACACATTCTTCAAACCAAAACCCAACAATTCAAATGCGCCTACCTCTCTGCTTCCTGTTTTGGTTTTTTTTTTTTTTTTTCGCTTTTTTCTTTTTTTAACCTGACTGTTTGGTCTAGTAAGAACTTCAACTCAAAAGCCAGATATCATACAACTCCTTCCATAAGCCTCTGCTTTATTTTCTTGCACTGCCTCTTTCCTTCTCCTAGTCAGAATAAAACACCTAACAGATAAGCTTTTGTCATCACACGCATGTGTACTTAGTCACTCAGTTGTGTCCGACTTTTGTAACTCCATGGACTAGCCCATCAGGCTCCTCTGTCCATAGGATTTTCCAGGCAAGAATACTGGAGTGGGTTGCCATTTCCTCCTCCAGGGGTCCTCCTGACCCAGGGATCCAACTGGCATCTCCTGCATCTCCTGCATTGGCAGGATTCTTTACCACTGAGCCGCCTGGGAATCCCTTTGTCATCATACCGTTCCTTTTGAGACTGACCAACATGGAGAATTTTTCTTTAACCAACAATATACAACCATAACCCACACAGTAGCATAGTATCAATGTGGTTTAATTTGAACCAAAATCACTACAAATTTCTACATAGTAGAGAAGGACTGAACTTAAAAAACAATAACAACAACAAAAATAAACCTTGGGAATTGCAGGACATAGATATCCTCTTGCATGTTTCTATTTTCTTTGTAAAATCACCTCCAGGGTGATTCTCCTACTGAAATTTTAGAACACATATGAGTCTAAAACCACAGGATTAAAAGACTAACATTTCTACGATGTGATCTCTAGGGGGATTAGCGTGGGAGGCTATTTTGGGAACTATGGATGTCTAAAGGTTTGGAGAAGCCGCTTGAAGGGAAACTGGGAAGGAGCAGAGGAAAGGTAAGCAATGGGTTCTTCATTCCTCATCTGTTATCCAACCAGACTTCTCTGAGTTTATCTCTTGTACACATTGGGTTTTCTGACTGGTTGTAATCTGAAGGAAGGTCTCATTCTCTCTGTTTATGGATTAGAAAGTGGCAATTCTGTGATAACAACTGGTTTACCTTGACTCAAACACCTGTCCAATGGCAGTGCCAGGTCTGGAATATCCCAGTCTAGCACAAATGACTCTCAGTCCAGTGCTCCTTTTTCTAGAAGACATCTCCATCCTGAGATAGAAGAGTGCCCCAGTGTTTTGGTTGACCCAGCAGTCTCACTACTGGGCATATACCCTGAGAAAACCATAACTGAAAGAGATGCATGTACCTCAGTGTTCGTTGCAGCACTTTTTACAACAGATATGGAAGCAACTAGTCCATCAACAGATGAATGGATACAGAAATTGTGGCACATATATACAATGGAATATTACTCAGCTGTTTAAAAAAAGAATGCATTTGAGTCAGTCCTAATGAGGTAGATGAACCTAGAGCCTATTATACCCAGTGAAATAAGTCAGAAAGAGAAAGACAAATATTGTATATTAACACATGAGTACAGAATTTAAAGAGATGGTACTGATTAACCTATTTCAGTAGGTGGGGGAAGGAGAAGGTGGAATGAATTGAGAGAATAGCATGGAAACATACACATTACCATATGTAAAATAGACAGCAAGTGGGAATTTTCTGTGTGACACAGGGAGCTCAATCCACTGCTCTGTGGCTACCTAAAGAGGTAGGATGAGGTGGGAGATGGGCAGGGGGGTTCCAGAGGGACAGATCATATGTACACCTGTGGCTGATGCATGTTGATGTATGGCATAGGCCAACACAATATTGTAAAGCAATTATCTTCCAATAAAAAAAGAAAGAAAAAAAAAAGTTTATTGACTGCTCTTTACAGCTATCACTGTTTTTCCTCAGGGAGATAAACTCCACCAGGGAGAGATCTAAAGCACCAAGCATCACTGAACAAAAATATTGGCTCTGAATCAGGACTCAGCTTAATGTAATATGCTGGAGCATGTAATATAATCCTCTCTCTTCATCCAGGCTTCAGACAATTAGCCAGCCATGCCCGGCAGAGGCTGTTATATATGTGATCTCTAGATACAGAGTAGGGGTTGCTGCTCATTATGTAGACACTCGCTAGTCATTGGTTGAAAGCCTGAGCATCACCTCTTCAACACAGTGGGTTTATAAAGACAACAGCAATACCTAATGTCTTCAGTTTACATTCGGGTTCAATCCTCTCCTATGTATGCTGGGTGGTTCCTTCTTTCCTATCCCATTTGCTGCAGAATTCATCTTCCCCTGCCCCTTCTGATGGAGGTTTTTTCCAAAGGAATTGGAAGACTGAAAGCATAATGCTTTCTGAATAACTTTTCCTGTGTTTGTTTTCCACTTGCCTCGATAAATTTAATGGCAAGAAAGGGCTTTTTATTTTTCTCTGAGCTAGAGAGGGTCTCATCACTCAACAAATCCCGTGAGCATCTACATTCTCAGCACTGTGTCCTCCTTCTGACCTTCAACTTTCTCACTGCCTGGAAAGAAAGCTTTTCATGAGGATTGACAGAGCCCTACAAGCTGAGTTGGACAATGAGACAAGCAATGAACAGAGCAGATTATTGTCAGAGGAAATGGCAACTTCCTCATCAAAAATCATTTAATATGAAACGTTGGAGTCTACTGCAAGCTAACAGACCTGCTCCTTACCTCCAGCATATACATAATTTCTTAAGAATATACAGTTTCTTAGGAGCACAGAACAAGGGCGGCACTTGTAAAACTCAAAGGTTTTATTTCTCTTTGCATTAGACATAGCCTCCCCCACCCAATATCTGGCATGGTAGCGTCCTCAGTTGCTTTCAATCCAGGAAAAGCGCATTAGCTGGAGCAAATCACTGCACCCCTTCTGCTATTTCTGATTAGAATTCCACTTTAAAGACACTTAAAAGAGACAAAAAAAAAAAAAAAGAAACAAACAAAAGAAAAGGAAGGTGGGGACCAAAGGCAAAGAGGAGAAAACCATCCTGTCCTGAGCACCCAATGGCTGGCAAGCTTCTCCAGTGATTGAGTGTAGGGTACTATATGATGACAACTCATTCAGTGACCAAGGAAAGAGGCTTAACCAGCTGAGCTGATCGCCAAAGCCCTCATCTTTAAAACAGGACCAAAAACTGCACTTCCTTGTATGGAATTGTTGGGACATATAAGCAAGACAAGGAATGTCAAGTGATTGACCCAATGCTGACTCAAGTTTCATATTCAGTATATGTCAGTGAATGGCATTGTGTCCTTTAATCTTCTTAACAATCCTGGGAAGAGAGCATTATTATCATTTCACAGATGGGCAAAACGAAGCACAGACTGAAAGGAAGCTTGTACAAGACCATATAAGCTTTGCTATTTCTGGCACACTATCTCCCTTATAGGTAGCAGCTTCTCCAGTGAATCTCAGACTCCTATGAATTTTTTGGATAAGTGAGCAAAAAAGTGATTCAGTTCCATCTAAATCTACTCTTGGCCATGGGACCTAACTCTACCCTTGGCAGGAGGGGACAGCTCAGCCCAGGCATCAAAGAGAAATAGGAGAAGACTAAGTCTTTCCCCAAACCACCAACAGTGGGCTTTCCCACCCAAGGTTTTGGTGGAGCAAAATCCCTCCAGTGTCTGTTAGATTCCAACTCCCTTCCCATAAAGGAAGCCACCAGCCTGTAATTGTGTCTTCTTTAAGTTTTCATCTCATGTGAACAGAGTCAAGGCTTGGACCAACATACTTCAAATACCACCCAAGTTATTGTTCCAGATATTATGGTTCAGTTATTTCAGTTGAGGAAGGCTAGGCTGCAAAATATAAGTTCATTGTAAACAAAGAAAATCCATCAAAAATAGAATATCTCAAGAGAAATCCTTTCCAGGTTTTCATTACAGATTGCAAATGATAAAAATCTTTAAGTTTGCTGATGGCTTGGTATCCCCACACACATTTACAGTGAGGTAACTGCTTTGTTCAGGTGAAGGTTTACATCACCTCTAAAGCAAGTCCATCGAAACATTGTTTGTTAGATATCTGTGTGGATCTCTGCAGCCCTTCAGTACCACCCAGCTTAGTGTCCAGACCTGATATAGTACCACAGAGAAGAAATGTTATTCAAATGTCACTCTTGGATGTTTGAGCTCTTGACTGTTGAATGGACATTTACCAGGAAACTGCTTCCATTTTTAAAGTCATGAGTTAAAAGGCCTGGGACTTGGCTTCTTTCTATTCTTACATACTCTCTAAGGGGCTTGAAATCATAGCCAAACCTCTCTGTGCCTCTCTTTCAGTTCAGTTCAGTCACTCAGTCGTGTCTGACTCTTTGCCACCCCATTAATTGCAGCACACCAGGCCTCCCAGTCCATCACCAACTCCCGGAGTCTACCCAAACCCATGTCCATCGAGTCGGTGATGCCATCCACCCATCTCATCCTCTGTCGTCCCCTTCTGCTCCTGCCCCCAATCCCTCCCAGCATCAGAGTATTTTCCAGTGAGTCAGCTCTTCGCATCAGGTGGCCAAAATATTGGAGTTTCAGCTTTAACATCAGTCGCTCCAATGAACACCCAGGCCTGATCTCCTTTAGGATGGACTGGTTGGATCTCCTTGCAGTCCAAGGGACTCTCAAGAGTCTTTTCAAAAACCACAGTTCAAAAGCATCAATTCTTCAGTATTCAGCTTTCTTTATAGTCCAACTCTCACATCCATATATGACCACTGGAAAAACCATAGCCTTGACTAGATGGACCTTTGTTGGCAAAGTAATGTCTCTGCTTTTGAATATGCTATCTAGGTTGGTCATAACTTTCCTTCCAAGGAGTAAGCATCTTTTAATTTCATGGCTGCAATCACCATCTGCAGTGATTTTGGAGCCCAGAAAAATAAAATCAGCTACTGTTTCCACTGTTTCCCCATCTATTTGCCATAAAGTGATGGGACTGGATGCCATGATTTTCATTTTCTGAATGTTGAGCTTTAAGCCAACTTTTTCACTCTCCTCTTTCACTTTCATCAAGAGGATTTTTAGTTCCTCTTCACTTTCTGCCATAAGGGTGGTGTCATCT
>NW_011495032.1:42508678-42532769 GCF_000754665.1 Bison bison bison | reverse complement strand
TCTGAGGTTATTGATATTTCTCCTGTCAATCTTGATTCCAGCTTGTGCTTCTTCCAGTCCAGCATTTCTCAAGATGTACTCTGCATATAAGTTCAATAAGCAGGGTGACAATATACAGCCTTGATGTACTCCTTTTCCTATTTGGAACCAGTCTGTTGTTCCATGTCCAGTTCTAACTGTTGCTTCCTGACCTGCATATAGGTTTCTCAAGAGGCAGGTCAGGTGGTCTGCTATTCCCATCTCTTTCAAAATTTTCCACAGTTGATTGTGATCCACACAGTCAAAGGCTTTGGCATAGTCAATGAAAGAGAAATAGATGTTTTCCTGGAACTCTCTTGTTTTTTCGATGATCCAGTGGATGTTGGCAATTTGATCTCTGGTTCCTCTGCCTTTTCTAAAAACAGCTTGAACATCTGGAAGTTCACGGTTCATGTATTGCTGAAGCCTGGCTTGGAGATTTTAAGCATTACTTTACTAGTTTGTAAAGTACACACAGACACACACACAGACAGTTAAAATTGTCTGCATTGAGGTTTTGAAGAACCAATTCAATTGTTTTCTAGAAGGTTCTATGTTCTGAATTTGTGTGCTTATTTCCATATGGTATCATTTAACTTGTTCCTCTAGTTCCCAAATATCTGGAAACTAGAAGTTAGGCTTAAAAGTTTGATTAGATTAAGGTTAAACATGTTCTCTGACTGCATTCTATCAGAAGGCACACAGGTCATTACCTTCACAATTTGGAGCGCCACTATTAACCACATAGTCAGGATTGACCACCTGATCTGTTATATATTGGTGCATTTTCCCCTTTGTATTAGCAGGAACTCATTCAAACAAATTTTTGAAAATGTATTTATAATTGAAATCCAATTTAAATTCCTTTCCCTGGGACTGAACATTATTCAGAAAGCTGGTTTATTTGTAGAACTTTATTCCTTTCCTTTTGGAAGGAGAATGACTGCATTGGGGAAGGGGGTGTCTTCAATTACCTTTGTAGAAAATATTGCTTAGCTTAAAATCAACTCTTCATGAATTTTAAAATAAAAGCACCCCCTCCATATATTTTAAAAGACAGCATTTTGTACAGATCTTTGACTGTAGCATTTTTCACTCAGCATTAATTACATATATCAACTTTTCATCCTTCCTGTAAACCGATATTATTTATTAAACTCACAAGAAAAGACACGATTAATCTTTATGATTCATTGTTTTCCCTGCAAAGAACTAAAGCATATACAGAGTTGATTCTTTTTTCCCTACTGGGCTGTATAATTGGGCTAAATCAGAGCTGCTCAAATCAGTGTACCGCTGGGGGTATGTGGCATTGTGCTGGGGGTACTCAATAAACATGGAGCCTCTTTCTGAAGCATCTTTTCCTTAAGGATGGGTAATTTAAAACATGTTTACATACCAGAATAAACTCATATGTATAACAGAATAAAATGCAAAGTTCTCATAAATTTAAAGATAGAACATAGACCACTTTAAGTGAGCCACCTTAAGTCAATAAAATACAAAATCCACATAAATTTAAAGACAGAACATAAGACCATTTTAAGTAAAACACCAGTCAGTATCCTCTATCATTCCTACCACTTCCTATTGGCCTCCCAAACTCATGAATTACCACAATCCTCTACTCTTTGAGATTCTAGCTTAATTAAAGCATCTGGCTAAAGAATCCATCTGCAATGCAGGAGATCCCGGTTCTATTCCTGGGTTAGGAAGATCCCCTGGAGAAGGGAGAGGCTACCCACTCCAGTATTCTCGGGCTTCCCTGGTGGCTCAGGCAGTAAAGAATCAGCCTGCAATGCAGGAGACCTTGGTTTGATCCCTGGGTTGGGAAGAGTCCCTGGAGGAGGGCAAGGCAACCCACTCCAGTATTCTTGTCTGAGGAGGGCTACAGTCCATGGAGTCACAAAGAGTCAGACACGGCTGAATGACAGCACAAACTGCCAGCAAAAGCTTAAATGAACAAAAACAAACTTCTGGAAAATTTACCTAAGATTTCCAATAGCCAACCCTGCTTAAGTCAGATAAACTAAGCATGGGAGTTCAACATTGGTTTAGGGGACCCCACCTATGTTTAATGATACAAATCAGTAAAATCACTTACCTTCCTGTGCTCCCACATCCAGACAAGGCTCCTCTCATGCTCAGTTCTGTATCATCCTTTCTCCTACACCCCATCTTTTCCTTGACAAACATTTACAAAGAACTTCCTGTGAGTCAGGCACCTTTCCAAGCACTTGATTACTGATGATGCTATTCACATCAACCTTATAATATAGGTACTAATATCATCACCATGTTACAGGTGAGGAGAGTAAAACATAAATTAGGTGATTAGCCTAACATAGCTAGTGACCACTGCTGCTGCTGCTGCTGCTAAGTCACTTCAGTCATGTCCGACTCTGTGCGACCCCATAGATGGCAGCCCACCAGGCTCCCCTCTCCACGGGACTCTCCAGGCATGAATACTGGAGTGGGTTACCACTAGAGATGGGGTTTTACATTGGGCAACCTGGCATTTTAACAATAGCATCTATCTCAAAGCTTTGCCCTTAAGACCTCAAATAATATGTTTGATCGTTTTGTTGATAGAGCAAGAAAATCTGGAGTTATCCTTGATCCCTCCTTCAGCTTTATCTGGGATTCTCCCATGGCACAGCGATAAAGAACCTGCCTGCAGGAGCTCAGCATCCCTGGGTTGGGAAGATCCCCTGGAGAAGGAAATGGCAACCCACTCCAGTATTCTTGCCTGAAGAATTCCATGGACAGAGAAGCCTGGTGGGCTACAGTCCATGGGGTCACAAAGAGTCAGACACAGCTGAAGTGACTTAGCATGTATGCATCAGCCTTCCATTCAAGCAATGACCATGTTCACTAATACCTTGCATATATCAGATCAGACCAGATCAGGCGCTCAGTCGTGTCCGACTCCTTGCGACCCCATGAATCGCAGCGCGCCAGGCCTCCCTGTCCATCACCAACTCCCAAAGTTCACTCAGACTCAGGTCCATCGAGTCAGTGATGCCATCCAGCCATCTCATCCTCTGTCGTCCCCTTCTCCTCTTGCCCCCAATCCCTCCCAGCATCAGAATCTTTTCCAATGAGTCAACTCTTCGCATGAGGTGGCCAAAGTACTGGAGTTTCAGCTTTAGCATCTTTCCTTCCAAAGAAATCCCAGGGCTGATCTCCCTCAGAATGGACTGGTTGGATCTCCTTGCAGTCCAAGGGACTCTCAAGAGTCTTCTCCAACACCACAGTTCAAAAGCATCAATTCTTCGGCGCTCAGCCTTCTTCACAGTCCAACTCTCACATCCATACATGACCACAGGAAAAACCATAGCCTTGACTAGACGGACCTTTGTTGGCAAAGTAATGTCTCTGCTTTTGAATATGCTATCTAGGTTGGTCATAACTTTCCTTCCAAGGAGTAAGCGTCTTTTAATTTCATGGCTGCAGTACCATCTGAAGTGATTTTGGAGCCCAGAAAAATAAAGTCTGACACTGTTTCCACTGTTTCCCCATCTATTTCCCATGAAGTGATGGGACCGGATGCCATGATCTTTGTTTTCTGAATGTTGAGCTTTAAGCCAACTTTTTCACTCTCCACTTTCACTTTCATCAAGAGGCTTTTGAGTTCCTCTTCACTTTCTGCCATAAGGGTGGTGTCATCTGCATATCTGAGGTTATTGATATTTCTCCCGGCAATCTTGATTCCAGCTTGTGTTTCTTCCAGTCCAGCATTTCTCATGATGTACTCTGCATATAAGTTAAATAAACAGGGTGACAATATACAACCTTGATGAACTCCTTTTCCTATTTGGAACCAGTCTGTTGTTCCATGTCCAGTTCTAACTGTTGCTTCCTGACCTGCATACAAATTTCTCAAGAGGCAGATCAGGTGGTCTGGTATTCCCATCTCTTTCAGAATTTTCCAGTTTATTGTGATCCACACAGTCAAAGGCTTTGGCATAGTCAATAAAGCAAAAATAGATGCTTTTCTGGAACTCTCTTGCTTTTTCCATGATCCAGCAGATGTTGGCAATTTGATCTCTGGTTCCTCTGCCTTTTCTAAAACCAGCTTGAACATCAGGAAGTTCACGGTTCACATATTGCTGAAGCCTGGCTTGGAGAATTTTCAGCATTACTTTACTAGTGTGTGAGATGAGTGCAATTGTGCGGTAGTTTGAGCATTCTTTGGCATTGCCTTTTTTTGGGATTGGAATGAAAACTGACCTTTTCCAGTCCTGTGGCCACTGCTGAGTTTTCCAAATGTGCTGGCATATTGAGTGCAGCACTTTCACAGCATCATCTTTCAGGATTTGGAATAGCTCAACTGGAATTCCATCACCTCCACTAGCTTTGTTTGTAGTGATGCTTTCTAAGGCCCACTTGACTTCACATTCCACGATGTCTAGCTTTAGGTCAGTGATTACACCATCGTGATTATCTGGGTCATGAAGATCTTTTTTGTACAGTTCTTCTGTGTATTCTTGCCATCTCTTCTTAATATCTTCTGCTTCTGTTAGGTATAATTTTTTTTTAACCTTCTTTACATTCCCATGGCTCCTGCTCCAGGTCAGGTCTTTATCTAGACACTGCCAGAGCTGCTTCTTAGGTATTTTTTGTCTTCATTTCTTTCCCTCCTTCAATCCATCCTTCATATTCTTGCCAGAATTCTCTTTCAAAGCACAATTCTGAGCAAGCCAATCTCTTCCACACAAACTTTCTTCAGCTCCTCTTTGCTTACAACATAAAAGCCACGCTTTGCTAATAGCATTCAAGACTCGAACCAACCTCTTCAGGTTTGTCCAGCTACACTACACACCTTACGCTACACTCAGACTAGATCAATGATTCTTAAACATTTTTATTTCAGGATCCCTTTGTTGTTGTTGTTTAGTCACTAAGTGGTGTCAGACCCTTTTGTGACCCCATAGCCTGCCAAGCTTCTCTGTCCATGGAATTCTTCAGGCAAGAATACTGGAGTGGGGTGCCATTTCCTTTTCCAGGGATCTTCTTGGCCCAGGGATTGAATCCTGCTTTGTATGTGAATTATTTACCACTGAGCCACCAAGGAAGCCCCTTAGGACCCCTTCTAGCATGTAAAAACTATTAAACACTCCTAAACTGTCCTTTCCCTAAACAAAGTATTATTTTCAATCCTACTGATAGTGGTATTTTGAGAAACAGCCAGCACACTCTTCCCAGACTTAGTGGTTCTTATATCACTGAGTGAATTCTTAAATTAAAAATTAAACAAAAATTTTAAACATTATAGCATTAAATTTTAAATAAAAATAAATTCACTACATGCTAATATAAATACCATATTATTTTTAAAAACATATTTTCTGAAATAAAAATATATTAAGTGAAAAGAGTGATATTCTACAGTTTTACAGATCTCTAATAGAAGGAAAGTTATGACCAACCTAGATAGCATATTGAAAAGGTCTCTGTTGACTAGAGACCAACAAAGGTCTGTCTAGTCAAGGCTATGGGTTTTCCTGTGGTCATGTATGGATGTGAGAGTTGGACTGTGAAGAAACCTGAGCACCAAAGAATTGATGCTTTTGAAATGTGGTGTTGGAGAAGACTCTTGAGAGTCCCTTGGACTGCAAGGAGATCCAACCAGTCCATTCTGAGGGAGATCAGCCCTGGGATTTCTTTGGAAGGAAAGATGCTAAAGCTGAAACTCCAGTACTTTGGCCACCTCATGCGAAGAGTTGACTCATTGGAAAAGATTCTGATGCTGGGAGGGATTGGGGGCAAGAGGAGAAGGGGACGACAGAGGATGAGATGGCTGGATGGCATCACTGACTGGATGGACGTGAGTCTGAGTGAACTCCGGGAGTTGGTGGTGGACTGAGAGGCCTGGCGTGCTACGATTCATGGGGTCGCAAAGAGTCGGACACGACTGAGTGACTGAACTGAACTGAATAGCTGGTTGAATGGAAAACAAGTAAATTCTCATATTTGCATTCACATCCAGTGTTTTGAAATATCACACAAAATATAGGTTCCAGAAAACTCCATTGTATGTTCACAAGAGAATGAAAGTGAAAAAGGCAAATATCACTTTAATATTATTATGAAAAGATCATGGGAACCCCCAGAGTTCCTGGACCACACTTTGAGAACCACTATTTTAAGTAAATTTCACCTTGCTTTTAAATTAGTTCACCCTAGAGTTATGATATTTCTTCTTTTTAGATGCTCTTTCTCCCTTAATTTCTTCTTATTAAAACCCAACCCAATCCATCAATGTTCAAAGTGTCGCTTACTAATGGCTTTCCTCTATCTCCAGTAAGAATTCTTTCTTCTTTCGTGTTTCTGTAGTACTTTTTTTTGAAATTCTCAATCACTCAATCATAGAGTACCTACTATGTTCTAAATGTGGGCAGTATCTACCCTTTCTCTACTGTCTTTTCCCTTCCTTCTCCCTCTACATCAAAGCTTACCTTCAGCCCCATCCTCCTCAAGCTGACAACCAAAGTAATACCATAGTGGTTGAAATTTAGGCACATAAATAAAGTACTAAGGATATTTTTTTTCAGACTCAGAGGACCTTTCCATTCCTCTCAAATTACACCACATAAACCATCTGATTTTGCCATTACTTCCGATCTCCCCTATACTTAAACCACACTAAAATAGGTCTGATTCTCTTTAGTAAGCAGAAAATTGAGAGCAATTCATCTAATAAATGTTTATAAGCACAAATTGAACCACTCTATCCCTTGCCCAATACACCATGAATATTCAATTTGACAAATAAGTATTACCTCAATTGTTGAAGAATTTGAATCCCAGATGAGCAGGATGACCTTCCAGTCCCATGTTTCCATAATGCTAAGTTTCAGATGAGCATTGAATATTTGAATAAAGAAACCCGAATGATGTAACTTTAGGCTTGACACTGGACATTTCTGAAACTCAGTTTCTTCCACTATTCTAGAAGCCCCTTGAAATCAGAAACCACATCTTTTTGATATCTGCCCACCACAGGGTGCCATATGTAGTAAGATAAACATCCATGGAACAAGCAGGGCAGCTAAATTCATGCTTCTTCACTGGAGTTGGAACACCAGAGTATTTGAAACTCCGCCTCTGACGGGCAAATCACTTTCATTTCTGCCTTTAATAGACACATAACTAAAGGCAAGGGCTAATGGGATGTCAAAGCCGTCATGGCCCCTTAATTGATTTGAAGGTGCTTGCATAACTATTCAAGGCAAAATGATGTTCTCACTGATGGGAGATATGGAATGTACAATTTGCGTTTCATAAGAAAAAAAAATCCTTGGTTTCCTCTACAAAGCACTAATGTTTTCAATACTGCTGACTGTGGTATTTTGAGAAATAGCCAGTATGCCCTCTGCACAGTTAGACAGTAAGAGGAAATATTGCCTCCCCAGGTGTCAAATTTCCTTTCTCTAATGGAAGGATGTGTGGGACAGCATTTCAAACAGAGTCACAGAGGGAAAAGGAGGCTGACAAGTAAGATGGATGAATGAGAGGGAAAACATGTGTTGAGATGGAAGCTGTCAAGGGTAGATCCTGTTTGTGCATCAGAAGTGTCCTAATTAAAAATGCCCATCATAAAAGCCTTTGGGGAGGAAAGAGGAAAAAAAGGAAGCCCTCTTCTGTGCAACACAAGAGATTTCATAGAAGAGCCAAGCCTCTGGAGCTCTAGTGAACTGCAGTATTCACATCAGTGGCTGCATTCTGTCATCTAGGATATTAACTATTTCTATAACTCAACTCAAAAAATCTGCATCTTCTTCCAGAATGCCTCTGTTTTGAAAGAATATCACAAATTCACCTGAAATACAGAAGTTGGAGACAATGGGGTGTCACTATGCAATTTGGGGCTCAGCTTTTCCAAATTCTCATCAATAATGATTTCCTTCTTTCCCATAACTGGCGTCCTAAGCCTTCTAATGTTTACAGTGACATTAGTCAATTCCTTAGATGCACTAAGCCAAATTAAATAAAGGACTGCAGGGAAATTTATCTATAGAACATGAATCTTTAATGAGCCTTCATCCCTATAACTCTTATAGTAGAAAGAAATTTGCAGGAATAGCGTCTAGTCACCCATGAAGGCTGGGTGGACTTGAACAGATAAATGAGCATTCCTGATCCTCTTATGCTTCCTTTACGGGACTGGATTAGATAATAATTGAGGTCTTTTCCACTCTGACCTTCAGACTCTACCATCATCCTCAAATGTTTGCCCTTTTTCCTAGGAGGCAGTGAGAGGCCATTGTTAATACACAGTGGTTTTGTGATGAGAGAGGACTTGTGGTACTAAGAGTATGACTCTCCTATCAGACGTCCTACATTCAGTCTCACCTCTACCAATCACTAGCTGTGTGACTTTGGTCAAGTCACCTAAGCTCTCTGTGTCCCAGTTTCTTCATCTATTACACAGGGATATAAATAGTACCTATATTTCACAATGGCTAAGATTAAATGAAATAATCAACACAAAGCATTTGCTATAGTACCTCTTCCTGAATGAACATGTAAGAAATACTTGCTGATACAATGTGTTCTCTGCATCTAATGATTTGAGAGGATACTTTCTCTTCATTATCTACCACACAGGTGGTTAGAGGCAGACCTGCCAAAATTGAGCAATTTCTGGAGATAAGGAGAAGAGAAACTTCCTCTATAAAATAAATAAATGTTACTTGCCAATGTCAAATTTTATTTTATAACATTGAAGGAGAGCAAAAATACACAAGTCTGCATTCACAGTCTTAAAAATAACTTCTACCTTTTTATCAATTTATTGAAAATAGACTTAATTAACAAAGAGTATATGATGAGAAGAAGAATGAGAACAAAAGGATAAATAAGGGATAGAGCAAGGGAAGACAGATGAGTAAAATACCAGTTTCTATTACCTATATTATTGCCTGGCTTCAATCTCACCTCTATGTCTATTTATGGTTCATATTTAATTTGTGTGTATATAATTACCTTCTTCAGCATGGTCCAGAAGGGATGCAAATATAGACTCAATTTAGGAAAGCTAAATGTAGCCTATACGTGATTTGGTCACATCCAAAAATTTGCTTTATTAAAAAAGGTTCAATCCTGGATCCCAGGAAGACTGTTTCCATTGGCAGCAGTCAGTCTTGGAGTTTTCTCCATGTTCCAAGACATTCCTGGCGCTAAACGCAAATGAGCCCCTCACAGAATCTCTGAGTGTTTGACTCCACCAGCAGCCCTGCTGTAACCCTAGGAACATTGGGTCAAAGCCTAAGTTTCAAGAAAGACCTTAAAACTGACCAGAATGCTATATCCAACACCAGTGTCTTCAGAATTGGGGAGTATCAAACCAAACCCACAAATTTCAGTCAAATTCAAGCCAGAATATAATCAACAGTCCGGTGAGTTATATGGCCCCTTGACTCCCAGCTCCCCATTGAAAGTAACTTGATCAAATACACTTGACAGGCATGGGGTTCAGCAGAAAAAGACCACATAAAGATCATAATCTCACTAAATAAAAAACACTCCTACATGTGTATTTTTTCTGTTAGTGAAATTAACTCATAAGTCTTATTGAACTATAGCATTCATTTATGTATTTTACTGATGCATAAACATTGTAACACACAACCTAGAACTGTACACAAACCATATAAAAGCAAGAGAGGAAGAAAAGAAGGGAGAGATGGAAGAAGTAAGGATAGACATACTTCCGAAATTAGTTCAAAGGAAAAGAAAGCAATCCAAGATTGCTAGGTATTGCAAAACCTAGCTAGAATCTTGGGGAGATTGTATGAGCCTTTGTATGTCTGATTCATTCAGATGTCATTGCTTGACTTTTCTGTTGCCTTATTGACTAAATTACATCAAGCACACAACCAATCAATTGTTTGAAAATGAGCTGATGACCTCTTTCAGGGACAGAGATTATATACCCTGGAAAACAAGTTGCAGTTATGTTGCATGATACAAAATATTCTACAAAATGGTCACTCAGTGATACTTGTTGATTGACTTAATAGTGAAAAAATTATGCTGATAAATAGTTCAAGTACCACTTGTAAAATCAAAAGCTACATGTGAAATCTGCCACCTAGATGAACTTCAGCATTCTTGAGAAGGCTTATTTTTAAGAAAAAAAAAAAAGAAAGAATAATTTCTTATAAAAATTTACAGCTTTTCTTTAAGCTGATAGTATAAACAAGGACAAGAATTGCTAAATATAACAACTTTCAAAGGAACTGAATTATTGTAAATTCTATTAAGTGGCATACAAGGGTATTGGAAAAGAGACACACTTCCCCTTGTGTTACCTACTGAAGAGTAAATGAGAACCTGAACTACTAAACTGGTCATTTTTAATTAATGTTTAATCATTTAGATAGGCAGAATATAAACCTCTTTTCATTACTATAAAATGAAACAGAAATTTTCTATACCCTAGGGTACAGAAAAAAGAAATCACTGACCATTTTCATGAAATATATTTTTAAGACTTTTCTGAAATTTAACAGATGCTCATGGAAAGCAGTGTGCTTAGTCACTCAGTCATGTTTGACTCTTTGCAATCCCGTGAACTGTAGCTTAGCAGGCTCCTCTGTCGCTGAGATTCTCCAGGCAAGAATACCGGGCTCGCCATGCTCTCCTCCAAGGGATCTTCTCAACCCAGGGATCAAACCCGGGTCTCCTGCATTGCAGGCAGATTCTTTACCACCTGAGCCACCATGGAAAGCAGAGATGTTTGTAAAGGAATAAACTCTAAATGGAGGAAATAGCAGAGCCAAGCATTTCAGGTGTTTTCTCCCCCCTTTCATAGATTCACGTGGTACTAAGTAGATACCAAAATGCAGTGACTACTAAAAGCAAAATAAAAGCTCAAAAAGTTTTCAAGCAAATTCCTTCAAACATTCAAAGAATCCTGCTAAAAAGAGTAAGAACATAGAGAACAACCAATGAGAAAATAAGGAAAATGAAGCAAAATGAAATGGAAAGTAAAATGGGGATTATTAAGCTGGAATTTAGACAAAAAATGACAAATTTGGAAGACAGAGATCCAACATATATAAATGGCGTTTGTTTGAAGAGATTAGAAAATCTGAAACTGAAATAATTTTTTTCAATGGTCTAAGAGAATGCTCCAGAAATAAAACAGGACCAAAATCTATAGATTAAAAGACTACATGATATTCAAAAAGGGATGATACTGTATTAACAAAGCAGACAAGTCCTGATTAAGTCACCAGACTCCCTCAGGCATTATGTCAAGAACATCAAATCGACTATGAGCATGAAAAACTATCAGGTTAATCTCTGGTTGCCTATAGCCACACTCGATGCTAGAAGACAGTGGTAAACTGTCTAGAAGTTTCTGAGAGAAAGAAAGTGTGAGTCAGTAATGTTATACTTGGCCAAGATATTGTGAAACTGGAAAGGTCAAGATATACATCTGCCTATAGTCCAAAACTGAGGTAATACAGGACCCATAGACATAGCCAGGGGAAAAGAATGACTTGAAGATGAGTCCCAGCCAGTTAAATCTTAGTCTGATCATTGAATAAGTTTAACTACAGAATCAAGGTGAAACAACTTGAAGCAGAGAATATGAGTATTAAAAACCATGGCAATGTAGAAATAGTATGCTTAAAAATACTGGGAGATTAAAAATAGGAAGAATCAGGAAAATAGTGTAAATATTCTGATCTCTTCTTTCAGAGTTAGAGGGTCTGAAGATGAAATTTAAAGCACATAAATGCAGGCCTAAGTACAATTGTACAAGTACAAAATAATCTCTAGAGAAAATAAGAATACTCATATAGAAGTGAAGTGGCTCAGTTGTGTCCGACTTTTTTCGACTCCATGGACTGTAGCCTACCAGGCTCCTCTGTCCATGGGATTTCCAGGCAATAGTACTGGAATGGATTGCCATTTCCTTCTCCAGGGAATCTTCCCAACCCAGGGATTGAACCCGGGTCTCCCCCATTGTGCTGCTGCTGCTGCTAAGACATGCTTCAGTTGTGTCGGACTCTATGCGACCCCATAGACGGCAGCCCATCAGGCTTCCCCGTCCCCGGGATTCTCCAGGCAAGAACACTGGAGTGGGTTGCCATTTCCTTCTCCAATTCATGAAAGTGAAAAGTGAAAGTGAAGTCGCTCAGTCGTGTCCGACTCTTAGTGACCCCATGGTCTGCAGCCCACCAGGCTCTTCCGTCCATGGGATTTTCCAGGCGAGAGTACTGGAGTGGGTTGCCATTGCCTTCTCCACTCCCGCATTGTAGACAGACGCTTTACCGTCTGAGCCACCAGGGAAGTCCAGTACTCATATAAATAATAAAAATTAGGTGGTGGAAGAGAAGGAAGATGGGAAGAATTAATAATATTAATTTTGCATCAATTATAGATAATAAATAACATTTAAAGGTGATAAGGGGCTTCCCAGGTGGTACAGTGGTAAAGAATCTGCCTGCCAATGCAGGAGATACTAGAGACACTTGTTCAATCCCTGAACCAGGAAGATCCCCTGGAGTAGGAACTGGCAACCTGCTCCAGTATTCTTTTGCTCTTCCTTGGTGGCTCAGTGGTAAAGAATCCACCTGCAATGCAGCAGACATAGATTCTATCCCTGTGTCCGGATGATAACCTGGAGCAGGGCATGACAACCTACTCAAGTATTATTGACTGGAGAAACCCATGGACAGAGGAGCCTGGCAGGTTGCAGTCTATAGGGTCTCAGAGTCCAACTCAGCTGAAACGACTAAGCACGTAAAGATGATAAAGTTATAAAATATTTTAAATCATAAAGGAAAATTAACATTAAAAATAAAAATGGTACAGGTTAAACAATAAGAGACGTAAAAGAAATAAACAAATGAGCATTAAAAATAAAAATACCAGAAACCTAGCTTGTAATAGCAAAAGACAAAAAATAAATGGCTATCGAAAGGGAACTGGTTATATCAACTTTTGAAACATCCACTTAATGGAATAGTATGCAATTGTTTAAAGAGTAAGATACAGCTTCTGCTTTTGTTTCACAATCTCCGAGGTATGTGCTAAAAGAGAAAAGCAAGGTGGCAGGTAGTGTAAAAGAGATGTTCAGTGGACACACACAATACACACACAGATACTTTTTTATGTAAGGAAAGTTTTGCAGAAGAAACTGTTAATATGACATTTCCTTCTTGGATAGAAGACTGGTGTTATAAAGTTTAAAAATAATTTTTCTTTCTATTTCTTTTTGTACAATTCATTAGTACTTTGAGAAAAATAAAATAAAACAAACTCAAGAAAATGAATATGTAGTACTGGAGTGGGGTGCCATTGCCTTCTCCGAATATACGCATATGTATACACATATACATATACATACATATAAATATGCATTTCTTAACAGAGTCTGATAGACATGTGTGTGTATAATTAAGAAGGCATCACAAATCAAAGGAATGAACAACAAATTAGCCAATAAATTTTGCCAATAAAAAAATCAAGTTAGATATCTCATTTCATGTAAAAATAAATTCCAGATGGATAAAAGATAAATATAAAAATTAAAACAAAACTAGAAAAAACTGTAAAGAAACTTTAATTGATATTCAGTTAGGGAAGGATTTTCTAAATATTAAAAGGCAAGAAAAAAGTGAAGAAGTATCTGCAATAATATGACAAAGGGGTTCATATGCTTAATACTTTAAAAGGTATCAGCTGTGAAAAAATATATTTACCTCAGAGAAAAATGGTCAATAGAATATAAGTACCTATATCTATATATTTTTATTGAATACCAACTTTGGGAATTTAAAGGTGAGCCTAGAGCTTTCAGGGAATTTATAGTCTAGTGAAGGAAGAATATTCTAGAAATAGGTGGATTCTCATCTCTTAATTTGCTGGTCAAAACAATTAACTGACTTAATGATTATAAAAAAATCCACAACTGGCTACTTTCTTTTATAAGCATTGAAACCTTTTTAAAGCCAGCTGTTACTCATTATCAACCCAGATATATTTTATAATACCAGTAGATACACAGACAGTATCAGCGCATTGCTCAGTCTGTGCTACGTCCTAGGCCTAGACATGCAGTATCTCATTCAGTCCTCACAACTCCAGGACATTGCTATTATTAGTTCTCCCATTTTGCAAATGGGAAAACTGAGAGACTTCAAGAGATGGTGCAACTTATCCAAACTCACACATTTGGTAAAAGGGTAAGGCGTGACTTAAGTCCTCGCTAACCTCAAAATCCATGCAAGAAGGTGACATTTGTAAAGAGCAAAATTACTCAGAAATATGTATATATTCCATAGACACAAGCTGGCTTGCTATAAAACACAAATGACTGTTTCTGCAGTAAAGATAAAATTAATTTGTAATTTTTTTCACTTTCCATAATATATTGTCATTTTTAAAACTGTGTATGTGCATGTGTGTGTATGTGTTCATCTTTGTTGGTTTCATTTTGCCTCTGTTAGGTCATTACTGCTGCAGTTTGATTAAATGAAATGATTGCCCTTGAACTCTCTCTGTACTCCAAGGCAGCAAAACAGGAAGAAACATATGGCACCAGTGTCGTAGCAGCACAATTTTTAGGCCTCCTCGAGAATTCTGTGGCTGGGCTGGTGATTGCTATCAACAATTTTGTGACTCCTAATTTAGAGTAGTGGATTCACAGCCTTAAAATGCAAACCTGTGGGTCAGCCAGGTAGTCTCTCCCCTGTATTCAGAATCCAGCTTTTCAGCACACAGCTTCTGCGTTTCCCTTCACATGACCACTGCACTCCGGAGAATTCGGACCAGCTCAGCATGCAAGGACAATAGGACAGGCGTTTGCTCTGTAAATAGCACACAGCATGATTACTCTTATAGAAACTGACTTTGTATTAAGAGAAAGGAAGACAAGGATGTGTGTGTGTGTGTGTGTGCATATGCACACGTCTTCCCTGCACAAAACAGGAAACTGTTCATTTTATGATCACTTATAAGACTATATATCCAATATATCCAATCCAATCCAATGCTTGACTAAATGATGACTTTTTGTAGTTGCAAATTTGTGAGCTTGAAAAAATAGAATTTCACCTCAACACCACAATATTTACACTGGAATTTTGTCCCAGTTAAAATCTAAAGTACCCACAAATTTCATGACTGTGGCTCTGACATCTCTTCCCAGTTTGTTGAATATATTTCTTCTGGACAGCTTTACTGTATATTTTTATTGTGTGAGGCTGGTCTACATTCTAGCAAATTTGCAGTTGATTATCCTAAGCTCATTCAGGACCAGTTTCCAGGGACTGTTCATGTGACCTTGTGGAAACAAGTGTAGGACAATGATTTTTCTTTGCAAACTAACCAAACCTCTTATTATACTCGTACAGAAAAAAAGAAAGAAGAACTTACTTAGGGATTAAAAGCGATGTCCTCTCCTGGAAAAGATACGAGGTCCTACTTTAGCTAATGCTATTAAACCTATCAATGGGTCCCTCTCTTGGACATGCGGTACACTATAGCCCTTGAATCCTGATTCAAACACTGATTCAAAGTGTTACTACACTTATTTTTCATTATAACATGTATGTGTAACTTTGTAAAATGTATTTTGGCTTGAGAAATGGCCCCTTCTTATCCATCCTATTGTTAATCATTTGCTGAATGTCATTGTGCCATAGACAACAGGTACCTTGCTACCAGGAAAAGGTGGTGCTTGCTAGTTAGGATGGCATCACCACCACCAAACTTCCTTCTTGCTCACCCTGCCCCTTAACTGCGCAACTGTCCCTCCTGGATCAGAACGTTGCATTATAAGCACATGCAGTGTTTTCCCACAGTCATGTTCTCATGGGCTGTGGCAAGAAAGCACAAAAGGAAGATGATACACACCCTGTTTTTCAGTAAGGAAGGGAGGGAGTGTCAATATTGATATTATTCAAACATCAGAAAACATGAATAAGGACAGATTGTTGAAGATAGCAATAAAGAAATTTCAAAGACTGTCCCTCACCAACTCATACACTTTAGCCCTTGAACATTGAGGTCACTTTCATATTACCCCTGTTTGCTGCCGCTGCTGCTGCTAAGTCGCTTCAGTCGTGTACGACTCTGTGCGACCCCATAGATGGCAGCCCACCAGGCTCCCCCATCCCTGGGATTCTCCAGGCAAGAACACTGGAGTGGGTTGCCATTTTCTTCTCCAATGCAGGAAAGTGAAAAGTGAAAGTGAAGTCGCGCAGTTGTGTCCGACTCGTAGCGACCTCATGGACTGTAGCCTACCAGGCTCCCCCATCCATGGGATTTTCCAGGCAAGAATACTGGAGTGGGGTGCCATTGCCTTTTCCTGTGTAAAGGTCCTCAAAAGATCCCTCACCCCTAGGGTAAATGCCAACGACCGTCATATGGCACCAGAGGACACTGGTGCCCTGCATTCAACACTGTGTTTCTTGTCAGTCCTTGATCCTGACAAGATAAACCCCTCAGGAATCCCATACACCCCAAGTTATTTTCACTCCTTGACCTTTGCTTAGGTTCGCCCATCTGCCTAGAATCCCCATCTCCACCTTCCCTGGCTAGAATCTAATCCCATAATACTTGTCCTCCCAGAAGACTGTCTTTCCTCCTCTTTGCTCCCACAATGCTTTTCATATGAGTCTCTCATTCTAGTTGGGTTAGTTTATTATCTTCCCCTGTTTATTTACATATTTCCCTGAATCTGTGTGAGGTCTGTGAACTATAAGACTGTGTCTTCCTCATCTACCGACCCTAAAGCTCTGCAAAGTCTCTGACACATACAAGGAGATTAATAAATATCAGTTGAGTAAGTGAATTATCTTGAAAGGGAAAACTGGAACATATAAGTTAACCTAATTATTTCTTTGCTTTGTTACTTTGAGCAAATGACTTTTCCATCAAAGTCCTAATTTCCTCACCTTCTCAATGGTCATAATGGGTGACAATTAAATAAGGAAGTACTCAGCAAGTATTTTAGCCAAGTTTCTAACATATAATAAGAAAATGAATGCTTGGTATCGCTATTAACCAAATAATTAAAGTGAAGTCAATCCTTTGGCTTGGCTTCTAAGATTTATATTTGTCAGGAGTTAAATTTTCAGAATTATTTGGTGTTTGCTGTTGGTGGGGAATTTTGGGGGCGAAATCTCTTTTTGAAGCTTTCGTTGTGTTACTCTTTTATCTGAATTTTGCTGATCTTTTCCTCAGTTTTTATCCCCTCTGTGTGAAAAGAAATAGCCAGTAATCCAGGTGCCCAGTAATTTAGGGCTGGTGACTCACACTCGTGTCGAGTCAGCAGGGACTCCATTTTAGAACCACATCAGCAGACATCATCCTCTGTAAATATTTCAAAAATTGATGGACATGCCTGTTTTCACTATTCCAAATTACCATACGTGTCCATCACTCAAATCTGTTTCCATTCACAAACAAGCTTCATGATGTTCTTCTTGAAAAAAGGAACCATGAATCTAAATTTCAAAATACATCAGTTTTAGTTGTTCTCACTCTCGGCAAGGGAGTGTGAGGTTTATAATTGGTGATGGAAATAAATTCTGCATGACCCCACAGGTCAGCAGTGCCTTAAAGCATGTTAAAAACTAAAGATCAAACTGCCAAAAGTCAAAAGCTACTTTCCAAGGGCAGAAATATTATTTGATTTCTTTTAAGACCACAAACATGCCTATTTCCCTACAGGTTTTGGAGATTTGCTTGTACGGTAAGTAGAACTGGAAATAAAGTTAACTTTAGCGCTCTACTAATTGCAGACCACCCTGCGTTGAGGCGGGGCGGCTTCCTCCTGGTACCACAAAAATGCTGTGCTCGTTTCCACTTCTTGCTTTGACTCACATTTTCTTCTTCTATAAAAACCTACTGCTCTCTTGGTTCAAACCCAGGCTCCATGGTTCATTAGCTCAGAAATCTTGGAAAATTTACTTAACTTTCTCTAAACCTCAATTTCCTCATCTATAAAATGGGGATAAAAATAGTATCCATTTCAGAGAGCTGTTATAATAATTAAATTAGAAAATGATTTAATTTTTAGCCCAGTTTCTGGCATTACACAGCACTTATTTCATGTCAAACAGTTGTTGCTGCTGTTACTGTTCTACACACCACTAAAGGCCCAGTTCACCCTATATCTCTCCCACAGGGTTTCTCTATTCACTGTTCTTTCTCTGTGTGGGTTTCACTCTTCACATGATTATCCTATGGTCAGCACTCTCCTATTATGGTACAGCCCAGGATTACATATATTACATAGCATATATATAACAGATATATATACACATATGCCACATTGTGTTCATATATAGAGATTATAACTTAAATATTTTAAATTATAAAATAAATAATAAACATGTAATTTGCAGTAAATACATAAAATATAAAATCAGATCAGATCAGTCGCTCAGCCGTGTCCGACTCTTTGCGACCCCATGAATCGCAGCACGCCAGGCCTCCCTGTCCATCACCAACTCCCGGAGTTCACTCAGACTCACGACCATTGAGTCAGTGATGCCATCCAGCCATCTCATCCTCTGTCGTCCCCTTCTCCTCCTGCCCCCCATCCCTCCCAGCATCAGAGTCTTTTCCAATGAGTCAACTCTTCGCATGAGGTGGCCAAAGTACTGGAGTTTCAGCTTTAGCATCATTCCTTCCAAAGAAATCCCAGGGCTGATCTCCTTCAGAATGGACTGGTTGGATCTCCTTGCAGTCCAAGGGACTCTCAAGAGTCTTCTCCAACACCACAGTTCAAAAGCATCAATTCTTCGGCGCTCAGCCTTCTTCACAGTCCAACTCTCACATCCATACATGACCACAGGAAAAACCACAGCCTTGACTAGACGGACCTTTGTTGGCAAAGTAATGTCTCTGCTTTTGAATGTGCTATCTAGGTTGGTCATAACTTTCCTTCCAAGGAGTAAGCGTGTTTTAATTTCATGGCTGCAATCACCATCTGCAGTGATTTTGGAGCCCCCCAAGAATAAAGTCTGACACTGTTTCCACTGTTTCCCCATCTATTTCCCATGAAGACATAGGACCAGATGCCATGATCTTCATTTTCTGAATGTTGAGTTTTAAGCCAACTTTTTCACTCTCCACTTTCACTTTCATCAAGAGGCTTTTTAGTTCCTCTTCACTTTCTGCCATAAGGGTGGTGTCAATAATATAAATAAAATAATAAACATATATTAGGATATTTGGCACTCTTCATACCATGGAACATGCCAATATTCATTTTCTCTTCTAGGCACAGAGGAGGATTACACATTCCACTCCCACCCTTGATGCTCTGGATGAGGGATGGCAGGGAACCTAGTAGTTCTGTCCAATGAGCTGTGACTAGAAACAATGTATCACTTTCAGGCCAGGGGGTTTAACTGCTGATGGCAGACTTCTAGAGCTCTTTCCCTCAGCCCCAGTCTTTGGTCCTGGAAGCATGTTGAAACAAGGCCCCCCTCAACCTGGATCTGAACAGAATCTCTTCACATCTATGCTCTGTCTTTAGTTTAATGAGAAACCTTGTTTAAAGTTTCTGAGTCGAGAAAGGGAAGTTATTTGCTCCTGAAGTTATCCTGAAATAGAGATAGAGATGATAGAGATAGGCTTACAGGTGGTGCTACTGGTAAAGAATCCACGTGCCAGTGCAGAGACACAGGTTTGATCCCTGGATCAGGAAGACCCACCACCCCAGAGTAGGAAATGGCAACCCACTCTAGTATTCTTGCCTGGAAAATTCCATGGGCAGAGGAGCCTGAGGGGCTATAGTCCATGGGACTGCAAAGAGTAGGATGCAACTGAGCAAGTGAGCATGAATATATGATGGTTTTATCATCTTGGCTAGAATTTCAACTCTTTGAGGAGAAGAAACAACGTCTTACCTATCGCTCCATTCCATAGCACCAAGCACAGGCTTGGACTCAGTAAGTGTCTTCTACTTGATTTGGGCCAAGCTAATTGTTTCAATATTACAGCTGACCTCCAAAAGGACAATGCTCCCTGACATTAATTTCTAGTTATTAAAATGGAAGTGTGTTAAACTAGTCATCAAAAACAACAACAACAAAAGACCAATAATCAGTTTTGTTTCTAGGCAGACCCTAAAAGATAAAAAATCCCAGAAACCAGGTTAACCAGCTGTAAATAAGGCTGATGTAGGTCATGTGACTCAGGGAAGCATAAACTTAAGATCTTATTATCAGAAAAGAAGATTCAGGAGCGATTTTAAGGATAAGACTGTTAAGACATCATTTTGTGAAATCAGTTACTCGTGAGGATATCTGCCCATAAAAGGCTGTTTGTTCTTCCAGATATTTCTGATGGATGCCATTCAGACTCCCACAAAATAATTTTGTCTGCAAGAGATCATGGCTCTCCTGGGGGGAAAAAATGGCATGACACTTGTACAGAAGTAGAGCATTTTATATAACCCAGAGAATAATCCACTTTGTTTTGTTAAATTGTATGCTAATGGTAAGCCTGTAAATGGCCAACTCTTAAAAGCCAATCTAGAAGGAGGATGAGAATTCAAGCACCAACATTTAATGGGTGGATTCAGACATCTGCAAACTGGGTAAGAGAGGGTAGACAGAAAGATGACCGAGGAACATTCAGGTATGTTTCAAATGAAAAAAAACACATAAATAAGATTCCCCTCTGGATGTTCCCACACTTTGCTGATAATCTGAATCAACAAGCCCATTTTTAAGAATAGAGATTATCAGGCAGCATCTCAGACATACTTGTTCAGAATCTCCCAGGATAAGGTGGAGGCTGAGAATATGTATTACTAACAACATTACTGAGTTGAACTTGATGATTAGTTGAATCTAGGGACCTCAACTCTACTCAGTTTTCCTAGAAAAGAATCATTCTTTCCGCACCTGGGGATGTTCTGGGTTCCAAAGAGAAAATCAAGGTGCTGCCCATTCTGTAGAGATAGGCACCTGGAAATCTGGGAAAATGAAACAAAACTCTGGTAGGAAGCATTCCAATCTTCCCTCCTGCCGTTTGAGACTGGAGAACTAAAAGGAAGCTGGGGCTCCAAGGAAATCCGGGTGGTCCCTCACATGGGTTTTAATTACATAATTCTATTTTCAGGTGTTTTCCTGAGAGACAGAGCCTCCATGTGGTTACTAACAAGCCTGAGCATCTTTCAGCCTTCTGTCATTTTACCTGCATCAAAAGAAACTTCAAGGAAATGTAAATAATGTATATCTTTTCTTAAAAATCAGTATAAATATTTCATAGACTGTACAGTAAATAATAAATACATTTGGAAAAACAATATAAATATTTGATTATTTATAGAGCAACTGTTAAGCATGGAATTACATACGAATGTTCAAGAAATCCAATAAATCCTAAATTACACACAAATGGTTTAAAAGTGACCCCAACATAGTCATGGGCATAGTTTTTTGTTTTGTTTTTTTTTTTAATTCCTACTTTTGTTTCTCAGCCAGGGGAGTGTTAAATCAAGATGTCACAGTCTGTAACAGCCTGTTCATGAATCATCTGAAATTTTGGTAACTCCCAGCTCCTGTGCCTTCTGATACTTCTTGGCGTGCATCTTAAAATAATAAAACGCCCTCTGCCTATGAGAGAAATGCAGGCCTACCATGCCGTACAGCTGCTGCTTATAATGCAAAGAGATTCCAATTCTGCAATGGTTCCTCACACAGAAACACTGGATAATAAAACACCCAATGCCTCTTGCAAATCAAGCAGGTAAAATTTTCTTACACTCAGCAGTGAGTTGAATCTCTAAGAAGGAAGCTTCAACCAGATAAATATTTTTCCAGATTATCAGGGATATGTTTTATATTCATAAAATAATCAATCTATCCTGTTGCAGACTCCTGTTCTTTAATCTGTTTCTTTTTGTATCTCTCTGCTCCTTCAGAATTACATGGAACACCAATCCCCAGGACCCACACAAGTTGGCTGTGTTCGCTTCCACTTCTGTTATTTCCTGTCATTTATGCCCTTTGAGATTCAGTTCCAGGTCTGCTCCCCTGGGAAACCATTGTCACTGAACCATGCACATGCCTGTATTGCAGCATTGGTCCCAGGAATAAAAATACTTGTTTGTATTATTCATTCACCACTAGATTACAGAATCTAGAAGAGTGTCTGGCACATAGTCAAATTTAAAAATATATGTTGAATGAATGAATGAATGAATGCTTCTTAGTTTCCCCAAGGGACCAGGGACAACATTTTTATTCACTGTGTCTTCAGGGCCTGGTACAGTCCCTCACCCAGAGTAGGTCTCAATAAAGAGATGTTGGGTGGATTAACAGACTTTATTAGGTAACACGTCTACATGTAGGAAAGACAAATGTAGTATGTGAAGAGAGAGAGGGAGAAAATTGGAGCTGTAACAAACTACAGCTTCACTCTTCTCATTGAAACATATCCTTGGGGAAGATTAGTAAGTATACGCTTTCGACCAAGGTTTATGAGGAGGATAAAGAGGATTTTTTTTTCTAAAATAAATCTCCATAAGATTAAAAAGAAATGTTCCTGGTTACACTCATACAGTATTATAGGTCACATACCTCTAAGAAGCTCAAAACACCAGCAAAGTTAGCACATTCAGTTTTGCATCAAACTAACCCTGTGTGGTTGAGGAAGGCCATTTATTCACCTCATTTTCCTGTTGGAGGAACCAAAGGCAAATTAAAGGAAAACATCTAATGATCTGCCCAGAGGCATGCAAAGATACAAAAGTGGATTCAGTTTCCTCTCCATGGCTCTTGAGAGCACACGGCACAATGGTTTAGATGAGGAAGTCTAGAATTGAGAATAACCAGCTGTCTACATTCCACCCAGCAATAAAAAACGCATGGAGTGTGAGCACCATCTAGGAGTTGACAGTGCTGTTGCTGCTGCTGCTAAGTCACTTCAGTAGTGTCCAACTCTGTGCAGACGGCAACCCACCAGGCCCCTCCATCCATGGGATTTTCCAGGCAAGAGTACTGGAGTGGGTTGCCATTGCCTTCTCCTAGTTGACAGTGAGAGGTATGCAAAACAAAATAAGTTATGGTCCCCATCTTCATGGAAGAATCTAGTTGAGAGCATAAGACAAAATGAACACCCAGGAAACTCTTCAATCCCAACACATAGTATTAAATGGCAGGTGTAATTGAGTGGAAGAAATAATGTATCATTTAGGGCTCTTCAGTTACTTGCAACAGTGACTGAAGGAGAAAAAAACAGGTAATACAAGCATATGGAGAGCTTAAGGATAGGAAAAAAGGTTGGAGAACTTGGAAGCCCCAAAGTGCCTTAGTGAAAGGAGCTTCTTAAAATCTTAGTCCAGTCACTACTGCTGGAATGAATGAACAATTGCCAACCTTTTTTTTTTTTTCTATAATTCTGTTCAAGATTTAAAGTCCCAGTAGAGAAAGCTCAATAGACTGAACATAGAATAATACTGCCCTCTTGGCTATACTAGAGCAGCAATAGGAAGGATATGGTGGAAGAAGCACCTAAGGCCCTCTCAGCCTCTCATGTAGGAGGGCAGAGCCCTTTGATTTATCATTCTTCTGTGACTCCACCCAATCAGTAATCTTCCAAAAAGGTGCTAGGGTACTGTCAGGAGGGAGGGAGAGCCATCAGAGAATTGCAAATGAGCTTTACTAACAATTTCTATGAAAAGTATTCAACAGAAGAGGAAATCCCTGGATGTGAATCAGTGAAGAATCATGGAAAATATGGGACTGGTCTAGAAGCATTTAATTAGATAGTGAGCATGAAAAATCAAGAAGACATTCACAACTAATAATAACCAAAGAGGTCTGGATGCTGCTGCCAAGTCGCTTCAGTCATGTCCAACTCTGTGTGACCCCATGGACTGCAGCCTACCAGGCTTCTCCGTCCCTGGGATTCTCCAGGCAAGAACACTGGAGTGGGTTGCCATTTCCTTCTCCAATGCATGAAAGTGAAAAGTGAAAGTGAAGTCGCTCAGTCATGTCTGACTCTTTGTGATCCCATGGACTACAGCCCACCAGGCCCCTCCATCCATGGGATTTTCCAGGCAAGAGTACTGGAGTGG
>NW_011495032.1:42506162-42508578 GCF_000754665.1 Bison bison bison | reverse complement strand
TCCATGGCTCTTGAGAGCACACGGCACAATGGTTTAGATGAGGAAGTCTAGAATTGAGAATAACCAGCTGTCTACATTCCACCCAGCAATAAAAAACGCATGGAGTGTGAGCACCATCTAGGAGTTGACAGTGCTGTTGCTGCTGCTGCTAAGTCACTTCAGTAGTGTCCAACTCTGTGCAGACGGCAGCCCACCAGGCTCCACCATCCCTGGGATTCTCCAGGCAAGAACACTGGAGTGGGTTGCCATTTCCTTCTCCAATGCATGAAAGTGGAAAGTGAAAGTGAAGTCGCTCAGTTGTGTCCAACTCTTAGTGACCCCATGGACTGCAGCCCACCAGGCTCCCCATCCACGGGATTTTCCAGGCAACAGTACTGGAGTGGGGTGCGATTGCCTTCTCCAAGAGGTCTGGATAGAAAGGGGTAAATATAACTGCCAAAAAATAAAACTCACTGAACCTAAATAATAAAATATACAATTAAAAAAAAAAAAAAACACTAGTCTAGTTAAGGTCAAGAGAACATCCACCAGTGAAGAAATGGACCAAATTAGCAGGTTAAAAGTCAGGTGGTTTTAAGCTCTAGTGAAAATGTTAGTACTATGTTCTGTTAAACTAGCTCTCTGGGCAGTGTTGAACGAGTCCATAAATCTGTACCATGTACACAGTTGTTCAAACAGGACCTACTATTCATGTTTTAAAAAAAGTTTTCAGGTAGGTTCAGGAAGGACTAGCATAAAGTTATTCAGGATCTTGGTTTTTTAACAGTTGTAGGTGTTTATAAAAATAAAAACAAAAATCACTGCATTCAGTTTTAATATCTCTTGTGCAAGCAGTAAATTTTCCTTTTAGAGCACTTGGCTAGAGTTGAAGTCACATGTTATAGTAATAATGCTACAATTTATACATGAATAATACTTCATTTCTTTATTTTTTCGCAAATGTTAAATCAGTTGAGCCTCTTAAAAGTTCTGCGCCATAGTTACAATCTCTATTTCTGTTCTCATCTTACAGAGAGAAATCAAGCTCAGAGAGACAAATGACTTGTCCAATATACTAGAATCAACCAGCTGACTTTGTACATTTATTTTCCAAGTCACATTTAATAAAGCAGCAAAATATTGTATCCATCAGTCGGTTTAGTTGCTCAGTCATGTAAGCAACCCCATGGACTGCAGCACACCAGGTCTCCCTATACATCACCAACTCCTGGAGTTCACTCAAACACATGTCCACTGAGACGGTGGTGCTATCCAACCATCTAATCCTCTGTCGTCCACTTCTCCCACCTTCAATCTTTCCCAGCATCAGGGTCTTTTCAAATGAATCAGTTCTTTGCATCAGGAGGCCTAAGTATTGGAGTTTCAGTTTCAGTATCAGACCTTCCAATGAATATTCAGGACTGATTTCCTTTAGGATGGACTGGTTGGATCTCCTTGCAGTCCAAGGGACTCTCAAGAGTCTTCAACACCACAGTTCAAAAGCATCAGTTCTCAGCGCTAAGCTTTCTTTATAGTCCAACTCTCACATCCATACATGACTACTGGAAAAACCATAGCCTTGACTAGACAGACTTATGTTGGCAAAGTAATGTCTTTGCTTTCTAACATGCTGTCTAGGTTGGTCATAATTTTTCTTCCAAGGAGCAAGTGTCTTTTAATTTCATGGCTGCAGTCATCATCTGCAGAGATTTTGGAGCCAAAAAATAAAATAAAATAAAGTCTTTCACTGTTCCATTGCTTCCCATCTATTTGCCATGAAATGATGGGACTGGATGCCATGATTTTAGTTTTTTGAATGTTGAGTTTCAAGTCAGCTTTTTCACTCTCCTCTTTCACTTTCATCAAAAGGCTCTTTAGTTCTTCTTTACTTTCTGCCATAAGGTGGTGTCATCTGCATATCTAAGGTTATTGATATTTCTCCCAGCTATCTTGATTCCAGCTTGTGCTTCATCCAGTCTGGCATTTCTCATGATGTACTCTGCATATAAGTTAAATAAGCAAGGTGACAATATACATCCTTGACGTATTTCTTTCCTGATTTGGAAACAGTCTGTTGTTCCATGTCCAGTTCTAACTGTTGCTTCCTAACCTGCATACAGATTTCTCAGGAGGCAGGTCACGTGGTCTAGTATTCCCATCTCTTGAAGAATTTTACACAGTTTGTTGTGATCCACACAGTCAAAGTCTTTGGCATAGTCAATAAAGCAGAAACTGATGTTTTTCCGGAAATGTCTTGCTTTTGCGGTGATCCAGTGGATGTTAGCAAAGGATCTCTTGTTCCTCTGCCTTTTCTAAATCCAGCTTGAACATCTGGAAGTTCACGGTTCATGTATTGCTGAAGCCTGGCTTGGAGAATTTTGAGCATTACTTTACTAGCATGTGAGATGAATGCAATGTTCTGGTAGTTTGAGCATTC
>NW_011495032.1:42456005-42506000 GCF_000754665.1 Bison bison bison | reverse complement strand
TTTTTAATATCTTCTTTTGAATGGTTCTTTGAAGATGTACAAGACCTTATAGAACTAACACCCAAAAATGAACACCATTCATTATAGGGGTTTGGAATGCAAAAGTAGGAAGTCAAGAAATATGTGGAGTAACAGGCAAATTTGGCCTTGGCATACAGAATGAAGCAGGGCAAAGGCTAATAGAGTTTGCCAAGAGAGCACACTGATCATAGAAAACACCCTCTTTCAACAACACAAGAAAAGACTCTACACATCAACATCACCAGATGGTCAATACCGAAATCAGACTGATTATATTCTTTGTAGCCAAAGATGGGGAAGCTCTATACAGTCAGCAAAAACAAGACCAGGAGCTGACTGTGGCTCAGATTCTGAACTCTTTATTGCCAAATTCAGACTGAAATTGAAGAAAGTAGGGAACACCACTAGACCATTCAGGTATGACATAAATCACATCCCTTATGATTATACAGTGGAAGTAACGAATAGATTCAAGGGATTAGATCTGACAGAGTGCCTGAAGAACTATGGATGGAAGTTCATGACATTGTACAGGAGGCAGGGATCAAGATCATCCCCAAGAAAAATAAATGAAGAAAGGCAAAATGGTTGTCTGAGGAGGCCTTACAAATAGCGGTGAAAAGAAGAGAAGCGAAAGGCAAAGGAGAAAAGGAAAGATATACCCATTTAAATGCAGAGTTCCAAAGAATAGCAAAAACCTTCCTCAGTGATCAGTGCAAAGAAATAGAGGAAAACAATAGAATGGGAAAGACTAGAGATCTCTTCAAGAAAATTACAGCTACCAAGGGAACATTTCATGCAAAGATGGGCTCAATAAAGGACAGAAATTGTATGGACCTAACAGAAACAGAAGATTGCATCCATATATAAGTACTAGTAATGCATGTTCTAACATTCAGACTGAATTAAATAATCTAATATACACTAATCGTTTTAAAGATATTGACTTTCCTCTGATTTAAAAATAATAATAATGACAGCTCTTATAGTCGGAGATAGTGCCATGGAGAGAAACTTTCATCAGTTAACAAGTATTTACTCAGGATTTTGCTTTGCATAAGCAGTCCACCAGGACAAGCCAGGGCCCAAGAAGTTGGACAAAGCCATCAGAGTTGGACTGCATAAAAAAAAGGGGGGAGAAGAAGTAGGGCAGACCTGTGATGAGAGTTTTAGGAAAGAGGAATTCAAAGAACTCAGGGCAAGGCTGGAGTCAAGAAATGAGCAGGCTATGGAACTGTGGGATTCCTAGGTGGGGCTAGTGGTAAAGAAATAAAAAGTGAAAGTAAAAGTCGCTCAGTTGTGTCAGACTCTTTGTGTCCCCATGGACTGTCCATGGAATTCTCCAGGCCAGAATGCTGGAGGGGGTACAGGTTAAAAAGATCCCCTTTCCCTTCTCCAGGGCATCTTCCCAACCCAGGGATCAAACCCAGGACTCCCGCATTGCAGGTGGATTTTCTACCAGCTGAGTCACAAGGGAAGCCCAAGAACACTAGGGTGGGTAGCCTATCTCTTCTCCAGGGAATCTTCCCAACCCAGGTATCCAACTGTACTCTCCTGCATTGCAGGTGGATTCTTTACCAACTGAGCTATCAGGGTTAATGCAGGAGACATAAAGGACTGTGGGTTCAATCCCTGGGTTGGGACGATCCCCTAGAGAAGGGCATGGAAACCCACTCCAGTATTCTTGCCTGGAGAATCCCATGGACAGAGGAGCCTGGCAGGCTACAGTCCATACAGTCCCAAAGAGTCGGACAGGACTGAAGGGACTTGGCATGCATAGCACACATGGAACTAAATTATCAGCCTGAAGCAAGAACGAAGGCAGGAATAAACCAGAGGGTAACAACACAGGAGCCAGAGGCACCAAACCAGAGAGTAACAACACAGGAGCCAGAGGCACCAAGCAGGATGATAGGGAAGGCGAGCTGGAGGATGAGGAGTTTCCCTGGGGCTCACTGTAAACCACCTACAGCCTCATCCCAGAGTGAGAGAGGGATGTTAGGGAAGAGGCTAACCTGGCTCCCAGTGCTGCAAAAAAGGAAGACAAAGAAAGCCTAGGTAATAATCCCCATCAAAGAGTTCTTGAATAAGTTGGAAGGGTAAAACATAAAATTTTAAGTTATATTTAATAGCATAGGACAGGAAACCAATACCAAACAAAATAAGCTAATATAATAACAGGCACAGGAGAAGGCAGGGACCACTCTAAGCTAGGACAGCCTCTGAAATTTTCACCCAGGAATGACACAGACCTTGAGCAATGTGCTTGTGGTCCATCTGTCTTGCTAATTTGCTTCAAAATGTAATGCAGACTTAGATTTTACTTCTCAGTGTATCTCTCTTGGGGAGTGTAACCCTTGCTGTCTTTGTTTATTTTTTCTTTTCCTACACTGGATGATTTCTCTGAAAGCCAGCCAAAGTATCCTATCTCTATACCTTGGATTTTATCTCATCTCAACAGATATGGCTCTGCTCTGTGCTTGGCACTAGACAAAGTGCTGGCCTTGAGTGAGTAAGGACAGAAATTAATAAGACACAAGTCCCTGTCCTCAAGAAACTCAGTTATTCAGAATATTCAGACACATAAACTCTAAACTCTTTTTTGTTCTTTTTTTTTTAATTTTATTTTATTTTTAAACTTTACAAAACTGTATTAGTTTTGCCAAATATCGAAATGAATCCGCCACAGGTATACCTGTGTTTCCCATCCTGAACCCTCCTCCCTCCTCCCTCCCCATACCATCTCTCTGGGTCGTCCCAGTGCATCAGCCCCAAGCATCCAGTATCGTGCATCGAACCTGGACTGGTGACTCGTTTCATACATGATATTATACATGTTTCAATGTCATTCTCCCAAATCTCCCCACCCTCTCCCTCTCCCTCAGAGTCCATAAGACTGATCTATACATCAGTGTCTCTTTTGCTGTCTCGTACACAGGGTTATTGTTACCATCGTTCTAAATTCCATATATATGCGTTAGTATACTGTATTGGTGTTTTTCTTTCTGGCTTACTTCACTCTGTATAATAGGTTCCAGTTTCATCCATCTCATTAGAACTGATTCAAATGTATTCTTTTTAATGGCTGAGTAATACTTGGAAAGCACGGTGGAAAAGGCTACGAAGCATCAGTATAAAAGCTAAGAGCAATGAATTCTAACATGAGAAGGAAGGATTTTTTAATTCATTTATTCAACAAATATTTTGAGTCGTTGCCCAAGTGTTGAGTGCTATGAAGAATATCGAGAATCAGTCCTTAATATGATGTAACCCATTTTTAGGAAGAGTTTATATTTTAAATTGGGGAAGATATCCATCTGTGTGAGAACCAAGAGGAGACATTTTGATCATTCTGTGTTTATTCATCAAAAGGAAGATGCATTGTTTCAGAATGGATCATATCTGGTATCATAGTGATGGAGGACAGTTCTCATCTCTATATGTGAACTGTTCTCTTTATCCTTCTCAAACCAAGGATGGTTCTGTTTCAAACTCAAGGATTTGCCATAAGCAAAAGTAGAAATCCTAAATATCTGCCACTTAAACAGAATCCCTATATTATTCATGAAAAAGAGCACTCGTTAGAGCAGGAAGAGTCTCCACATGGACACACATGGTGTCAGCCCCTCCCTGCACCACTTGCATGTGTTCTGGGGCAAAAGCAGCTTAGAGCCAAAGTTCTGATGGAGCTGACATAAAGTTTTATGGCTTCCCTTTCTATAAACTTCTCTAGGTTCTTAGCCTGCACCAGACTCACAGAGTTTCTTAATAATCAAGAAATTGCCACTCAAAAAATCTCTGGCCATGGACTATTACACACCAGTCTTAGTTCATTCTGCTATAACAAAATGCCACAGTCTGGGTAGCTAATAAACAACAGATATTTATTTCTCACAGTCCTGAAGGCTAGAAATTTCAAGATCAAGGTGAAACATGATTTTGTTCTGGTGAACTCTCCTTCTTAGTGTAGAGCCAAGGCCTTCTTGCTGTGCCCTCACAAGGTGGAAGCGGTGAGAGAGTTCTGTGTGTCTCTTTTATAAGGGCACTAATTCCATCCATGGGGGCTGCACGCTCATGACCTAATCATCCCAAAGGCCACACCTATTCACAGCATTGAAATCCTCTGGGGATTAGGGTTTCAATGTGTGAATTTGGGAGAGAACACAAATATTCAGACCATAGCTCTTCCCCATAAGTTTATTGGAAAGATACATGAGGTAATAAATTACAAGGTTTAGAGCTGCCTGCTATATAGGAAGCATCATGTAAGTAATAGGGGTACTGATGGTATCAGTAGTCTCCCCAAATGCATCATATAATTACTTTTCAAATTACTTGCAAGCCAGGAGAGACTGGGAAAATCAGTTAAATGACTGGACTTGAAACATGGAGAAAGTGTGTAATTGGATGCAAAATACCAGTTTTTTAAAAACTCAGAACAATGTTCTGGTTATAGTAACAATGTAGCCATGTTGTCCTAGTTTTAAAGAATGACATATGCCATGTGTGTTTGTATTTGTACGTGTGTTTGAATGAGTGCCAACTATGTGAGACAGGCCTGTATCAATATCCCTAATGAACACAGATATAAAAATCCTTTCAAAGTATTAGGAAGCCAAATTCAACAATGAGTGAAAACGATCACACAAAATGATCAAGTAGTATTTATTTCAGGAATCCAAGGATGGTCTAACATCAATAAATATGATTTGCCGCATTAACAAAATAAAAGATAAAAATCATATGATCATCTTAGCTGCAGAAAAAGTATTTGACAAAAATCAACATCTATTATGATAAAAACCCTCAGTAAAATGGATATAGGAAGGACATACTCAACATAATAAGGCCATATATGACAAGCCCAGAGCTAACAAAAAGCTAAAACTTTTTCCTCTCAGATCAAGAAATCAAGAGAAGGATATCCATTCTCACCAATTTTATTCAAGAGAGTATTGGAAGTCTTGGCCAGACAAATTAGGTAACACAAAGAAATTTTAGAAGGCATCCAACCTGGAAAGGAAGAAGTAAAACTGTCAGTATTTGCAGATGATAAGATATTATACAGAGAGTGTCCTAAAGACTATACACACACATACACACACACAACTTTTAGAAGTAATAAAGAAATTCAGCAAAGTGGCAAGATATAAATAAAATCAGTATACAAAAATCTGTGGTGTTTCCATACACAATATACAATGAACTACCAGAAACAGAAATTAAGAAAACAATCTCATCTACAATTGAATCAAAAATAATAAAATGCCTAGAAATAAATTTAACCAGATAGTTGAGACCTATACACTGAAAACTATAAGTTATTGATGAAAAACATTGAAGAACACACAGGTAAATGGAAAAAATACTTCCTATTCATGAATTGGAAGAATTAGTGTTGTTAACATGTCCATACTACCCAAAGCAATATACATATTCAGTGCAATTCTATCAAAATTCCTAAGGCAGTTTTCACAGAAATAAAGTAAATAATCCTAAAATTTTCCATGATATCATAAAAGGCCCAAAGCAATCCTGAGAAAGAAGAAAAAAGCAAGAAACATCTCATTCCCTGATTTCAAGCCATACAGCACAGCTATAGTAATCAAAATAGTCTGATACTGGCACTAAAACAGAACACATAGATCAATAGAATAACTGCTGCTGCTGCTGCTAAGTTGCTTCAGTAGTGTCCGACTCTGTGCGACCCCAGAGACGGCAGCCCACCAGGCTCCCCCGTCCCTGGGATTCTCCAGGCAAGAACACTGGAGTGGGTTGCCATTTCCTTCTCCAATGCATTAAAGTGAAAAGTCAAAGTGAAGTCGCTTAGTCGTGTCCAACTCTTAGCGACCCCATGGACTGCAGCCCACCAGGCTCCTCCGTCCATGGGATTTTCCAGGCAAGAGTACTAGAGTGAGGTGCCATTGCCTTCTCTGTAATGGAATAGAGAGACCAGAAATAAATATCATCAATTAATGTACAACAAAGGACCCAGGAATAGACAATAGGGAAAGGACAGTCTCTTTAATAAATGGTGTTGGGAAAACTGAATAGCCACAGGCAAAAGATTAAAATTAGATCATTATCTTACACCATACCTAAAAGTAACTCAAAGTGGATTAAAGACTTAAATATAAGCCTTGAAATCATAAAACTCCTAAGAAAAAAGATAGGCACTAAGATCCTTGATATCCTATATATTTCAGAGATGATTTTTTGGATTTGACACCAAATCCAAAGGCAACAAAAGCTAAAACAAAAACAAAGAACAAAAAACAAATGAAACAATATCAAACTAAAAACTTCTGCACAGCAAAGGAAAATCATCAGCAAAATGAAAAGGCAATCTACTGAATGGAAATACTTGAAAATCATATATCTAATAAAGGGTTAATAGTCAAAATATACATAAATAACTCATACAACTCAATAGTAAAAAAAAAAAAAAATCCAATTTTAAAATAAGCAGAAGATCCAAATAGACATTTTTCCAAAGAAGACATACAGATGGCCAACAGACACATAAAAAGATAATCAACATCACTCATCATCAGGGAACTGCAAATCAAAACCACATGAGATATCACCTCACACTTGTCAGAATGGCCATTTTCAAAAAGAAAGGTTGCCAAGGATGTGGAAAAAAGGGAACCCGTGTGCAGTGTTGGTGGGAATGTAAACTGGTGCAGCCACAATAGAAGAAAGCATAGAGGTTCCTCAAAAATTTAAAATAGAGCTCCTATATGATCCAACAATCCCACTTTGGGGTATTTATCAGAAGAAAATGAAAACACTAATTTGAAAAGATACATTCACCACATTTGTTGCAGCATTATTTACAGCAGCCTAGACATGGAAGCAACCTGTGTCCATCAATGGAGGAGTGGATAAAGGAAATGTGTTATATAAATACAATGAAGCATTATTCAGCCACACATACACAAAAAAAGGATCGAATCTTTCCACTTGTAATAACATGAATGGACCACGAGGGCATTATGCTAAGTGAGATAAGTCAGACCAAGACAGACAAATACCATGTGATCTCACTTATATGTGGAATTTAGAACAAAAACAAAAACCCAGTTCACAGATACAGAGAGAAGACTGACCATTGCCAGAGTCGGGGGCGGAGGCGGGGAGGGAGGGTAAGGAGCAGGCAAAATAGGTGAAGAGGGTCGAAAGGTACAAACTTCTAGTTATAAAATAAATAAGTCTTGGGGATGTAATGTACAGCACAGTGACTATAGTTAATAATACTGTATTGCACATCTGAAAGTTACTAAAAGAATGAATCATAAAAGTTCAAAAAACTGTACCCGTGTAGGGTGATAGATGTTAACTGGATTTATTGCAGTGATCATTTTGCAGTGTATACAAATTTCCAATCTTTATGTTGTATACATGAAGCAAATATAATATGTCAGATATACCTCAGTTTAATAAATAAGTAATAAACTAACAGACAAACAAACTGGGCCTATCAACAATTATAAAAGCAGCCTGTAAGTGTCTTTTCAAAATATTATAGGCAGTTTTCTGTTTTCTCCAGAGTGTACATGTCTGGAGGCAATTCATGTCTTCATTTCTCCCCTCCATTCTAACCTTTAACTAGGTCTTCTATGTTCCCCTCTTATTCTAAAACTCTAATGTAGGGATGATATTTTGAGCATCTCCTGATGTATTTGCCTTTTCAATAATCTGATTCCCTTCTCCTTACAACTATTTCATTGTTAGTGCTTAAAAAAAGAGAACAGCATAACCCCCTAGGAACAGTGGAGGGTATGATACAGGGACAGCTCTGGTCAGGAGAGAAGGGAAAATAAGAAGCTCTTTCAGGACTAGGGAGAAGATCCTAAGAACAGAGAGAGGAAGACAGAGGCAAGAGGTCAGACTTAGATAAGGGGTTTTGCTCTGCCTCCCACCTTGCAGTGGCCAGAAGTAGTGGAAGCTCTCAGATTGGATGGAGTGATCCCCACAGACCAGAGGGCCTGCTCCCTGTTTTCACACACTCTATAAAGTTAAAAGAAGCTTCCTCCTTGGAAGAAAAGTTATGACTAACCTAGACAGCATATTAAAAAGCAGAGACATTACTTTGCCAACAAAGGTCCATCTAGTCAAAGATATGGTTGTTCCAGTAGTCACGTACGGATGTGAGAGCTGGACCATAAGGAAAGCTGAGCCCCGAAGAACTGATGCTTTTGAACTGTGTAGTTGGAAAAGACTTTTGAGAGTCCCTTGGACTGCAAGGAGATCCAACCAGTCCATCCTAAAGGAGATCAGTCCTGAGTGTTCATTGGAAGGACTGATGTTGAAGCTCAAACTCCAATATTTTTGCCACCTGATGTGAAGAACTGACTCATTGGAAAAGACCCTGATGCTGGGAAAGATTGAAGGCGGGAGGAAAAGGGGACGACAGAGGATGACATGGTTGGATGGCATCACTGATTCAAAGGATATGAGTTTGAGTGAACTCTGGGAGTTGGTGATGGACAGAGAGGCCTGGCGTGCTGCAGTCCATGGGGTTGCAAAGAGTCGGACATGACTGAGCTACTGAAATGAACTGAATAAAGACCAGCTTCTTGGAGAAATTATGGCCCTGAAGCCACACAGGTGAAATGGGTATCCATACAGTTGTTGGTGGCTGACTGCAGCATCGAGGAGCCCAGAGATCTCAGCAACATGGGATTGGGCCAACATGGGATTATTGATAGCATCCATGAGTCATGTAGTCTTCATCAACAGGAGCCAGTGTGATACACCCAAACCAGGTGAGTCTGGTCATACCCAGCAGGCAGTAGAAGAGGATGCCAGTGATCAGAGGGAATGAATGAACTTTCAGAGGAATCAAGCAAAGACCCAGCAGTACTGTGCTCCACTGGGAAGAAGGGGAAGAGGAGATCTCGAGAAAACTGCCTCTGATTGGGAGTTTAAACATTCAAGAAATGACTAGAAATGCCATGAAGTCAACCTTAATTGATGAGATTAAGTTCCCCATTCCACCATCAACAAAATGGAGGATGAGACTATGGAAAGTAAGGTTACATTTTTAACATATCTAGTTGAAACACTACATGTAAATAGACTATTGTTATAATGACAGTGTATCTAGATTTTTCTGTGGCAGCCAGTGTTAATTATAAATAGCATTCCAATGTCCATGTAATCTTGATTTGCATTTGGAATATAAGAATATTCATATTCATTATGTCCAAACATAATGAATTAACCAGAAAAGGTTTTTTAAGAAAATAATCATTATATTCTTATCAACTAAAAGGAAACATTGCTAAATATGTAGAAAATATAATGTAGGCTTCTCACAAGTAAGTGAAACTTTTTTCCCAGCAAAAGATTACTCCTACTTGCTTTCGTGAAAGATAGTTTTTCTTTTGGCTTCCTTTTAAATAAAAAGAAAATCTGCTTTACTACACATATATTATTTCCAATTTACGGAAGGAAGGCAAATGCCAAATATAAACGTTATAGCCAAAGAAAACCAGAAAGAGAGAAAATTATTATGTGTGTGTGTGTGTTGGTTGCTCAGTTGTGTCTGACTCTTTGCGACCCCATGGACAACAGCCTGCATGGCTCCTCTGTCCATGGGATTCTCCAGGCAAGAATACTGGAGTGGGTTGCCATTTCCTTCTCTGGAGGATCTTCCTGAGCAAGGAATTGAACCCCAGTCTCGTCCATTGCAGGCAGATTCTTTACCATCTGAGTCACCAAGGAAGCCCAAGGAGAATGCAATAGATCTTAAACAGTAGGTCTTAAAATGACCATTTGGGACATAAAGAAGGATGTTAGAGGGTGCCTTGTAGACAGATACTACACCATCTCTGTTTTACATTCCTCAATTTTTTCCCAAATTTCAGAGAAGTCTGGCTTCTTTCCAACCTGGGAATAAGTTTCCTAATTTACTATAAGACATAATTCCAGAGAGAGCAAAAATTAAATAACCTATTTATCTTAGGTCAGCATGAAAACTCAAAATTAATATTGTTAAAAAATATCAAACACATGACAAAAGATAATTTTACCTTGTAATGAAAAAATATACAAAATGAAGTAAAACAGAAGTTATTTTTCAGTTCTAAAACCAAGGGGCAAATATTTTTCATGATAATATGCAATTCTGAGGCAGTTTCAATGATGCTAATAGCCTAAAACTTTTTAGTAAGCAATATGATACATAACCAGAGCCATAGAGATGCTTCCAGTCTCTGAATAGCAACACTACCATCCAGTTCTGAAAATTAACCTAAAAAAAAGGAAAAGGAATTCAAGAAAAGCAAATGTGCCCAACAATATTTACTGAAGTCTTGTCGATACCAAATAACAAAAAAACTAAGCCAAACAAAACTAAAATACTGGAAACAACTAAATGTCCAAAGCAGGTTTATGATCCATTAACATATTATTCTGCTTCTTAGAAATTACATACAATGCAAACCATCTGAAAACATGGGACTATATTCATTCAGTTCATTTCAGTCACTCAGTCGTGTCCAACTCTTTGCAACCCCATGAATCACAGCACACCAAGCCTCCCTGTCCATGACCAACTCCCAGAGTTCACTCAAACTCACGTCCATCGAGTCCATGATGCCATCCAGCCACCTCATCCTCTGTCGTCCCCTTCTCCTCCTGCCCCCAATCCCTCCCAGCATCAGAGTCTTTTCCAATGAGTCAACTCTTCGCATGAGGTAGCCAAAGTACTGGAGTTTCAATGTTAAATGGAAAAACAAGATATTAATTCTTAATATGCACTGTCACAAATGTTGAAAATGTTTGCTTGCAATATGAAAGTAATAAACTAGTTTTATTCTGATAGCAGGGTTCCATTTTTTCTTGCTTTAAACACCTTGATTTTATTTTTGTGATCGTAATAAACAAGCTATTCTGTCTCTTCAAATGCATATTTTTAAGAAAGTCTTTATAAGAGTCAGTGTGGCTCTGATATAAATCCAGATGATAAAATTACAGTGTAATTAAAGAATTCTCTTTCCATGCAGACAATTTAGAGATTTTTTTAAAAAAGGAAATAAAAAGGCTTAAGTGAGGAATAGCTTCTGGGAGAAGCCTGTCTCACCAATAACTATTTCTTCAAGAAGAATTAGAGAAGAGAACACTGGAAATATAGTGAGAGCATTTTTAAATTTTGTTTCAGTTTTTGCTTTCTGAAGATTTCTCTTTTTAAATTATGTAGTGAGAATAAAACAAAATAAAACCAAAATAAGCAAATTTTAAAAACCCAAAAAGCAAAAAACTCTCTTTGGCTAGCTATTCTATGGCACTAACTGACAGATATTAGCAGAAGACAAAACTGCAGCTTTGACGAGAGTTAGCAACTAAATAAGCTTCTCACACCTAAGAAATTAATGCCCTCACCAAAAATACCCTTTCAAAGTTAAAGCTAAAAGTGACTTGTGGGTAGCCATGTGTTGGACAGTGCCCAGCATTTGAAGGTTAAAGTGTTTTCTAGGGAGAGAATGGAAACCAAACTCAATTAAGTGGAGATGGATACCAAATTGAATTTAGTGCTCAAAGGTACATTATTCTTGGAGTGATATTTCTTTAAAAAGTCAGTGTGGTAGAGCAGGAAAGCACAAAACATGCCTGAGAAAACTGGATGCTAATCATGGTTCTGCCAGTAACTACCTGATGGCTTTAGAGGGGAAAAATCACAACTTTGCTTGTCCTTGTTTGTTTTTCTTTTATTATCTGAAAATTGATGGAATTAGGTTAGATTGCCCAGGTCTACTTATTCTACAGAGCCCTTCTGGGGTTGTAGATCATGCCGAAAAGGATCAGTTCAGTTCAGTCGCTCAGTCATGTCCGCCTCTTTGCAACCCCATGGACTGCAGTGTGCCAGGCTTCCCTGTCCATTACCAACTCCCAGAGCTTGCTCAAACTCATGTCCATCAAGTCAGTGATGCCATCCAATCATCTCACCCTCTGTCATCCCTTTCTCCTGCAATCCATTCCAGTACTCTGGCCTGGAAAATTCCATGGGCAGAGGCTCCTGGTAGGCTCCAGTCCATGGGGTTGCAAAGAGGCGGACACGACTAAGCAACTTCACTTTCTTTCTTTTTCTCCTCCTGCCTTCAATCTTTCCTAGCATCAGGGTCTTTTCCAACGAATCAGTTCTTCACATCAGGTGGCCAATGTATCGGAGTTTCAGCTTCAGCATCAGTCCTTCTGATGAATATTCAGGACTGATTTCCTTTAGGACTGACTGGTTTGATCTCCTTGCAGAAAAGCTGAAAAGGGTTGTTGTCATCAAATGACTAAATCAGGGAGAATGAATATTTCACAGTCCGTTGCCCATGTCCTCCAGCCCAAAACCACCAGAACACATCTATATTCAACAGAGTTAGGTTTATTGGTTCATTGCAATGAGGGAGTCACCGCCTTAAAGAGAACCATGGGTCAAGTACCTAATGAAAGGGGTTTAGGATGCACTTGAATTAAGATCTGAACTTATATAGGTAATGTTAAGGAAGTCTCAAGGAAACACAGTGTTGGTTTGAGTACTGTCACAACACAGAAGCAATTCTATCCTTGGATATCATCTTAATACTTCTCTCTTCTCTGGTATATAGGAGTAACAGAGTGAGACTAAAACTATAACTGGTAAAATAGCAGCAAACACTCATGTCAGCCCAGAAAGGGGAAATGTTGGCTATTTTCGCTTGGACAGGGCTCTTGTTATTGACTGCATGCAGACAAGTTTACACAGTGGTTTTGCTTTTGTCTTTCTCCATCCATGATCACAGAGTGGCATTGTCTGATATTGATATTCGGGGAAATTGTTTATGTCCAACAGAACTCCATGGTCTAGCTGTTAGAGCCAGACAGCTTCAAGCTGACAGCAGTCAGGGGCTGCACTTTTCTTTCTCACCATGAAGAAAATAATTAACTCCAGGGATAAGTAATTAGCTCAGAAGCAAGGAAAGGAGGCCTCAGGCTGGAAGCTATTGAAAGGCAGAGAGTCAATCCATAAAGCTAAAGCTCTAGGAAAATGAGCCAGAAAACAAGTAAAAGGTATTGACTTGGGAGGAAAAAAGACAGAGACTTAGGAGCAGGTGACACTGGATAGCTTTGGAACCAACTCCTAGAATTCAGAACGTCCACAAGGCTGCTCCTTTTTATGTACAGGTCTTCAGAGGTCATTACTAGGGGAGATTTTTAAGCTAGGTCAGACATAGTAATATCTCAAGTATTTTCCAACTGTATAATTTTATGAAACCTTGCTCCAGATGGTATTTTATCTTTAACAAAACTGATTTGTGTTTAAAATAACAAATGTTGGTCTGTTTTATTGTTACTTTTATTAAAGATGGAATTAAGCCATTAGGTGATATGCCTTATTCAATTTCTCAATCATCTATGTGTGAATCAGGGGAACTATCATTTATTCCTTAAAAGATATCAAAAGTATAAAAATAATAAAGAGCCTGCCTGTCAATGCAGGAGATGCAAGAGATGCAGGTTCCATTCCTGGGTTGGGAAGATCCCCTGGAGAAAGAAACGGTAACCCACTTCAGTATTCTTGCTTGGAAAATTCCATGGACAGAGGAGTCTGGCAGGCTATAGTCCATGGTTGCAAAGAGTCAGACATGACTGAAAATGTGCACGCGTGTGCGCGCACACACACACACACACAGGTCGGAAGAATATGCATTTTAGATCACATGGAATCTTTCTGGTTTTGTAAAGAATAAGTCCTACTTCTCATACAGTGTATTGGCTCATACTTGAGTATATATTCTTGCTTTTTTTTTTTATTCTTGCTTTTTTAAAAAATATATTTGCCAGATCTATTTAGTAATGCTAAAATCCACAGTTCATAATGGCTAATTGGTTACACACTTCTGGTCAGCATCTGCATGATAGGAGTTTGGATAATACTGACGTGTTTAAACAGACACATGTGAGGCACACAAGACTCCACATCTTGGGGTTTCCTGGGGTGCACACTCAGAACAGAATGGGTATTAGGTCTCACAGAGGGCTACCAGGATCTGAGAAGACCCCAAGCCGATTTCTGGAAGCTGCTGCAGTATTCATGGGCTGCAGAACAATAAAATAGTGATTCTGTTGTTAGTTCCAGTAATTGACTTTGCAGCATCAGAGGCAAAGCACCCCCTGCAGAGGACATCAATAACTCGGTTCCTGTAGGGGAATTCTTGCTGACGCCTGGGTGGATCCGTGACCTTTGACAGATGGAGCAGTATTTGAATATACCAAATCAGGGAAATGAAAACAATAAAAGAAAGGCAATTTGCTAAATGAAATCTACATGAACTAAACTTCCTGCAACCATTCATCAGAACTTATGAGGGTCACACAGGTTTTTAACCACCACCACACCTCCAAAAGATCCAGTAATTTCCTATTTCAAAAAAACAAAAGCTTACTTCTTGAAAATATGTACTAGAAAGAGTACATAGAAATGTACTTGGTCCTCACCCATTTCAACATTTCAGGTCTTTGTTCTGCTTTAAGATGTGCATGTGTGTTTATGTATATTTATTATCTTATACCCATTGCAATATCTATCTGTTTAAAAAAAGCAAAACTAAATTTCTTTTCCTCTCAGGAAAATTTTCCATAAAACCTTTTTTGCACAGAATTTTAGTGGAAAGAACAAATCATGCAATTATGGACCAGCTAGATTTTCTTAGGATTTTCTTAGATTTTCTTAGGATTCAGTTTCCATTATCATTATTTGTACCTCAAAAGGAACCCTGAGATGCATCCTCTCTCCACAGTCCCCAATGATGGGAACACTGAACTTTGTGAAAATTGCCAGAGTTTGAAGGAGCTCAGAGGGTTTATGTGGGGCTCTTGGAGGATGCTTACTTCACTGCAAGATCTTTATCCAAGGTTGTATTCCTTTTTAAATTCGATGCGACACCATGTGCTGTGCTTAGTCACTTAGCCGTGTCTGATTCTTTGTGACCCCAAGGACTATAGCCCGCCAAGCTCCTCTGTCCTTGGAATTCTCCAGGCAAGAATACTGGAGTGGGTTGCCATTCCCTCCTCCAGGGGATCTTCCCACTCCAGGGATCTAACCCAGGTCTCCTGCACTGCAGGCAGATTCTTTACCAGCTGAGCTACCTGGGAAGCCCAAGACATCATGGTCACCTCCACTGAGCAGGTCACACAGATAACAGTTTCAGGCCATGGTTCTCATACTTTGCTGCATGTTAGAACCACCAGAATGTTATTTAAAATCCTGATGTCAGGCCCCACACCAAAGCCTTTAAACCAAAATTTCTGCTACTAGACCCTGGCATCAGTACTTTTAAAAGCTCCCCTGATAATGCTAAAATGCCAACAAGCTTGAGAACTGCTGGTTTAAGTTAAAAGAAAAAACAAACAAACAAAACTAAGGTCAGTAAACATTTCACTACTGTGACTTGGTCAGACTGGAGCCAAACCAATCCCCAATGACTTTATAGAGCCAACCACTCCCAAGACCCAGGGAGAAAATATAAGGACCCTCTGCAGTTGGAAGAAAGGCCCATTTACTACTCTTATGTGTTTGTGCAGGATGCCATAGTCAGTGGTGTGGGTGGGGCAGGGTTAAGAGACTCTTTCTCTCCAACTCTAAAGAAGGAGAACACACTGAAAGAAAATGTGGGCACGGGGTGGGGGAGAGACCTAGGTCTGTCTGTACCAGAGTAGAAATGATTTCAGTCTCCTTAGACCACAACTGATCAAGATTCATAAAACCTCCTTTGAGGTGTGAAACAGAGTCCAACATTAGGAAACTCTTCCAGTTTTTCTAGGTCCTCCCAAGCATCCACCTACCTGTGGTGACACCATTTCCATGCTTTCCCTGGGTAACAGAGAGCTGGGAGCAAAGTCCCGGTGACAGACAAACTTTAACTTCAGAGAACCAGGTGTGTGGATACAGCCCGGATGCAGAAATGGGTGGCTGCTATTTTCTCTGAAATCCAAAAAAAAAAAATGTTTTACCATGCATTTCAGCCAACTGGTAAAATTCAATGTGGAGCTGGTGTTCAGCTCAGTGTTAACCTTATCCACACAATCAAAGGAAAGTTGCTAACAAAATTGTTTTAATACCTTGCTAGTTAGTGATGAACCCAAAGTCTGCAGAATCTTATACCAAATGACCCTAGTTAGTAGAGTCCGGTTAATAGGGTCCATATCTATTTTCTAGTTTTCGAGGCTCCCCCTTTCCTGTTTGGATGACATAAGCATAAAACAGATATGACAAAGCCATTCTTCCAGTGATGGAGATGCAGATTACTTCCAAATCTTGCTACCACAGCCAACGAACAGGAAGCATCCTTGCCCTTATCTCTTGTGGATGTTTGCAAGAGTTTCAGGGGTGTCCAGTCATGAGTGAATCTTCTGAGGCGTAAGGTGATGATACTGTTAAGTTTACTAATCACTGTCAGTTTACTCTCCAAGAAGGCTAGCTTCCTACCCATGGTCGATGAGTAAGAACAGTACTATACAGGCTCAGTGACCAAGCAAAAATGAATAACTAAAAATAATTTAGAGTCTGTTATTCTTTAATTGATATGGTTCTACCTAAATCCCCTTTAGCTTATGCCAACCTTCTTAAGAATTGTTGCAATTATTTTTATTCATGCTAAAAATAGTTTGATTATGTATTACATCAGCTAGTTAATACCACATTCCAAATCCCAGTTATGATTTTACACATGAATTCACTCTGTGTATAACTCATATATATATAAAAGCTACCATGTGTATTTTTGCTTTCTGTATAACAATACCTCAAAATTAATATGAAAGTTAAAATATACCTATCCTTACAATGTATGAACAAACAGACCACTTGGCAATAGTGCTCTGCTCAAGGAACCACCTTAAGAAATGTCAGTTCACTAAAAAGCCTGTTGGAGTTTAAAAGGGTTCTGGAGGCAGGAGTGGGGAAAGAAGAAATAATAGAGAGAAAGAAACTATACCCAACATTCAAACCACCAAGAATGTGCTGGCCAGATTCAGACTGTTGGCAGGAAAAGATTTTTATAATTTCTTTTCCATAATTTAGCCTAGCTGGATAATTACATTTAGAAAAATAAGAGAGAAACCACAGATGTATATGTAATGGACTTTAAAAATGTAGATATATCTTTCATGGAAATATAAGGAGCAATAGAAGGCTCTCATTATCAACCTTAGAAAGAAAGTTGTATTCACTCCAACCAGAAGAACAATTAAAATCAGCCAGGAAGGCACAGAACGCCAATCTCATCCACTTGTCACTTCAGCGAGTTAGCTTGACAGTTGTGCACCCACTCTCATTGACAATTAAACACATTTCTAAGGAACAGATCAATTTCGACAGGTGTGGGTAGCAAATTTTTTCTCTCCAAACAAGTTTCACCCAACCAGGAGTTGAGAACTTTGTTTTAGACAGCAGTGTCAGCTAAAAGCTGTTCTTGGTTCTCCATAAATAGTTGAAACGGTCTGGGAAGGTAGCATGCTCAAAATAAAAAGAACACTGGCTTCAGGGCCATCTGAGTGACAGTTGTACTAGTCACATGTTCCTGGGAAAGTTGTTTCACTTCTAATGGTTGCAAAGGAGAATCTGTTTCCTTACCTTTTCCAGCTTCAAGAAGACACTTATATTCCTTGGCTTTTGTAATCACATCACTCTGACTTTTGTTACTGTCATCTTATCTCCTTCTCTCACCCTGATCCTCTTGCCCTCCTCTTTTACTTATAAACACCTTTGTGATTACATTAAGCCTGCTCAGATAATACAAAACAATCTCTCCATCTCAAGGTTTTAATCTAATCATATCTGCTAAATCCCCTTTGCCATATATTCATAGATTCCAGGCATCACTGGGGGCAACTATTAGTCTGGCCACATTAATTGGTGGTGTAAGCTTGTGGCTCAGACAGTAAAGCGTCTGTCTACAATGTGGGAGACCCAGGTTTGATCCCTGGGTTGGGAAGATCCCCTGGAGAAGGAAATGGCAATCCATTCCAGTACTGTTGCCTGGAAAATCCCATTGACAGAGGAGCCTGGTAGGCTACAGTCCATGGGGTCGCAAAGACTCAGACACGACTGAGCGATTTCACTTCACTTCACTAAGCTTGATGGACCTCAGTTTCTTTATCTGTCAAATGAGAATTTTTAGTTATTTCAAGGATTAAATCAAATAATGACTGTAGGGTACTCAGTCAAGGGCCCACTCACAGAGCAAGCGTTCCATAATTGCAACCCACGATAACATTAAGAATAAAAACAAACCAACAACAATAAGAACAAAACAACAACAGCAGCCTGAGGGCTTTATAATTTAAAGTGTTTTAATTTTTCCATTGCTTATGTTTGAAAGACATCTTTATGATCTTATTGAAACAATATGTCACTTGATTTTTTTAAAGCTACGATCAGAATAGAAATTCATGTCTTAAGACAGAAGGATTACTTAGAGCATTTGCAATAGGTTAAAAAAATGTCTAATAGAATAGATTGAGTGAAATATACCTTTCAAAAGAAAGATCAAAATTATGTAATAGAAAGAAGATCTCAGAAGCCTTAAAGTTACATATTTCCAACAACCCCAAGAGAAGTATAACCAGAGGATATGGACCAAGACTTAGCTACATGGGTTCTTATAACACCATTGTTTATAAAAGGAAAAAGCTGTGAAAATCAAATTACTTGACAGTAGGAAACTCTTTTAATAAACCAAAATTTGTTTATTTTTTTTAAAGAAAGAAAAAGAGAGAAGAAACATATCAAGATGTTTAAAATGTTGAATAATGGTAAATTATGAGTAATTTCTATTTTTTTCCATTTGCTTAGCTTTATGTTCTAAATTTTCCACAGTTTTATACTTTATAATAGGCCAAATCCAGTCTTGTTTGTTTGTCTGTAGAGTTTGTTGGCTTTAGATTGCAACATGGAATGAACAAATTCAGCTAGGTCTCTGTTTGGCCTGCCTAGAGGTAAGCCAGTTGGTTCTTGAATCTGAAGAGTCAGATAAGAGGTAGAGCTTTCCTGGTTCTCAGGATCCATGAGCTACACTGAAGCCAGGTATAAGCAAGCAGAACTCAGATAAAGCCTGGGCAGTTTCTGGATAATCAAAAAGGCTAAAAAAATTTTACAGCTATTGAATGGCTAAATAGAAGCATCTAAAATAAAGCATCTCTCAATAAAAACCAGACTACTTATTCTACGTCATTCGTGTTTGACTCTTTGCAACACCATGTACAATGCAGTCTATGAAATTCTCCAGGCCAGAATACTGGAGTGGGTAGCATTTCCCTTCTCCAGGGGATCTTCCCAACCCAGGGATTGAACCCAGGTCTCTCACATTGCAGGTGGATTCTTTACCAGCTGAGCCACCAGAGAAGCTCCAAAATAAAGGAGTCTCTCAATAAAAGCCTGACTACTTATTTTATGTCACACCATTGTTGATATTAGCCTTCATTCTCCACATCTGCATTTATGCATGTAAACCTCACTTCCTGTTGCATTGCCCCTAGATGATATCAGGGACATGGTAAGCAGGGGCACAAAGGATAAAGGGGAAAGATTTTCTGATGTTGTAGTCCAATAAAAGCCTTGCAAATAATATGATCTTCATGCAGTATCTTAAGTAACTACAAATGTGCCCTAGACTTGCTCTTTCATTAATTAACTATGTGACCTTGAACAGATCAATTATCCTCTCAGAATTTATTTTTGGAGAAGATCAAACTAGAATTAATGGTTTTCTAACTATTATTCTTAAAATCAGCAGGGGGATGAAGTAAGGAATAAATGGAAAAATCCTCAACCCTTATGGAGTGATTATAATTTTCTCTCTTTTATGCATTTCCATTTTCTCATAAGATTTCATTTAAAGAAAGGTTCCACTGTCTTTTTAAAGCAATTTGAAAATTCCTTGACAAGATGACTTCTAACTCATTTCCAAATCATCATCATCTATCTAGAAGGACCTCAGGTAGTAGCCAGGACTCAGAAAAAAAAAGATTCAGCAACCAGATGCCTGGAGCTTGAGGACAAAGGTGTTAGCCACATAACAGAGGACTGGTTCTACAGCCTGTCTTTCTACTTTTCCAGGTGAACTCCTACCACCCATGTTTCCTAAGTGCTGGGTTGTTTATTGTGGTTCTATAGACCAGGTCAAATGGGGCAAATACTAGACCTTAATTTTACCCCTAAAGCTTGGACTACAGCACACACATATTTCCATCCTAGTTAATTACCAAGAGTATGGGCAGTAAAGTGCCAAAGATAGGCAGAGAAGGGTCTTTATTTGCTTAGATATATTGATGAGAATAGGATTCCTTGGTGTTTCAGACAGTAAAGAATCTGCCTGCAATGCAGGAGACCTAGGTTTGATCCCTTGGTCAGGAAGATCCCCTGGAGAAGGGAATGGCAATGCACTCCAGTGTTCTTGCCTGGAGAATTCCATGGACAGAGGAGCCTGGTGGGCTACAGTCCATGGGGTCGCAGAGTCGGACACTACTGACCGACTCACACACACCCACACTGATGAGAAAAAAAGCCAGCACTTGTTCTCATTACTCTTCTTTTCCACCCTTTGAAACCCTGGACTCCTACCTGTCCCCACCACGTTAACAATAATGGCTTCTGTTTCTTTAGCGTCGCCTATGGGCCAAGTGTGGTACTAATGCTCTCCAGACCCAAAATTTCATTCAATTCTCACCATGTCTAGGTAGGACTGACCTGTTTCAAAGACAATGAAAGCAAGATTAAAGACATGTAACTAATTTACTCAGGAGCTCAGAACTAGTCATAGAAGAGTACAGAACTCATGCCTTGATATTCTTGGCTGCAAACCTGTTCTTGCAATGTGGATAGACCTTACAGGTTTTTGCAGAAGCCACTAGGTGTGTAAAACTAGGGAATCCACACAGCAGTCAAATAGCTATTAATTTGCTCCTACTAGCGAGTTATTCTTTGTTGCAAACACATTTTTGAGTAATTACAGAGCTCATAATCTTTTTTCAAAATGTCTTCTCAAGGTCATGACTTTTAGCAGAAGTAACTATTTTCTATTTTGGTCTGGTTTTAATTTGGGTAATAGTCTGATTGAACATAGATATTTATGGCATTTATTAAAAGCTTTTATTACTAATTTTGCCAAGAAAAAAATTCTAATGGAGATGTATTGGAGAATTTCCATAAAATTAATGTCCAGACTTAATGGATGTCTTAAGGTATCATTATTAACGGGAATGTTCCATATACTAGGATCCTTTGATTAGAGATTAGATACAGTTAGATCAGAACATATTTAAAACTGGACACATGCCAAAGTATCCAGAAATTCAATTTAAACACATTCTAGAGGCTAATGCTTTATTTAGGTTGTGTCTTTATGATGCCTAATGAAAAGCTGCAGTTGCAAAAACTCAATTGGTTTGGTCAGCTGCTGGATGATCAAAAGGCCACATCATGCTCAGTTAGACTCCCACTGAGGCCTACATGAAGACAGTCAGTTGACTCAACATGAATTTTCCATTTGTTGAAATTGACTGCCACCCATCTATTAGGACATTTCTGTGGCCAGCAACCCTTGATTGTCCCAGTCTGAACAGATGAACTCAGTGAGATTTTCTATCTCTCCCAAGACCTCAGACCCACAAGTGTGATTCTCAACAATAAAAGGAAATCCCAGGGTTCTTGATTCCATCCTACAAAAGACATACCAAAAACTTCAACAGGTAGGGACATCTTCATGCTGCCCCTTCCACCAAGATTGAAATTCTGAGAGGGCATCTCCCTTCCCAGATTGAGAATCCACCTTTCGACTTGACTTTAATGGCCATGAAAAGTGTCATATGGATATTCAGTTCCCTCTAAGGAATCCTAAACCATGCTTAACACTCTTAAGCAACTAAAAATATCTTGAATGTAGCTGGAAATATCAGACAAAGGGAGGATCTCAGGATTTCTGACCTAATTAGGAACAAGATTCTGTTTCAGTTCTCTGACTACCTGAAAGTCATGTTTTGGGTTGGTGGGCATCGTTAGACACCTTTATAAGCATTGTAGAGGGCAAGCCACTATATCACAGGGTCAGTAGTGGTTCCAGTTTTGCTAAAACTCCCTGAAAACTCATTTTTCAGATCATGTTTTCTTCTTATCTTCCTAGAGCCAGAAGTAACAAACTGCTGCTGCTGCTAAGTTGCTTCAGTTGTGTCCAACTCTGTGCAACCCCATAGACGGCAGCCCACCAGGCTCTGCCGTCCCTGGGATTCTCCAGGCAAGAACACTGGAGTGGGCTGCTATTTCCTTCTCCAATGCATGAAAGTGAAAAGTGAAAAGTGAAAGTGAAGTCACTCAGTCGTGTCCGACTCTTCGAGACCCCATGGACTGCAGCCTACCAGACTCCTCCTTCCATGGGATTTTCCAGGCAAGAGTACTGGATTGGGTTGCCATTGCCTTCTCCTAGTGGCTCACAAATGTTTTTGGTTTACTTCATGAAGCAGTGGACCAAACAATCTTTAAAACAAATCAACAACAGAAAAATTGAATCAGTTGCTAGTTTTCAAAAATTTTCAGAATTCATAGAAAATATGAAGTCATATTTCTAAAGTTCAGGATAGTAACCAGTGAGGCTTATTCTCCAAGGCTGCAGTTTACTACTGTCTCCACCCTTCTCCATTGTCTCCGGAGGCTATGAGGTCAGATCAGATCTACGTAGCTCACTGGGCTTGTTATTTCTATCTGCTTGTCCCTATTAGCATGTGACCTAGCAGCTCCACCCCAAACTGAAGAAGCTGGATTCAGTCTCAGAGACCATCTTCCTTAACTACCTTCTTCTATAAATGAGAATTAGGGATCCAGAGAAGAGAACTGAGTTCCCCCAAAATACACATCTTGCTAATGGAAGAATCAGAAGTAGATTCCAGATCTCCCCTTCATCCATTGATTACACCTTCAAATAAAATCAACCCTAAATGACACTCTAGCCATTAATACGAAAAACTGCTAAAATGTATTGAGCCCTTACTATAGGCCTGGCTGGCACTGCACTAAATCTCCTTTTATGTGTGACCTTGTTTCACTCTTATAACAATGTTATGCACTAGATGTTCATGTTTACCGTGTTTTATAGACAAGAACACTGAGACTTGGAAAGACTAAGAAACCAGCCCAATGTCACACAGCAAGGGACAGACCCGTGATTGAATATCCCAAGTCTAGCCTCTTAACCAACACATATACTGCCTTACCTTCCTCTATCATCTAATTCACTCATTCACTTGACAAACTGGCAATCCCTTATTATGAGTCCTGCACTGTTCCAGGAGCTGGGGACAGCAGTGAAGATCCAAAGAGGCTGCCCTCGTGGCGTTTGGTGTCTATGACAGTTGTCATTGACTGTCAGTTATCAAGATTGAGGTTACTGTCAAGATTGAAATACTTGATACTGGCAGTCAATGACAACTGTTATAGACATCAAACACCATGAGGGCAGCCTCTTTGGATCTTCACTGCTGTCCCCAACTCCTGGTGCAGATGACACCACCCTTATGACAGAAAGTGAAGAAGAACTAAAGAGCCTCCTGATGAAAGTGAAAGAGGAGAATGAAAAAGTTGACTTAAAACTCAACATTCAGAAAACTAAGATCATAGCATCCAGTCCCATCACTTCATGGCAAATAGATGGGGAAAAAATGGAAACAATGAGAGATTCTATTTTGGGGGGCTCCAAAATCACTGCAGATGGTGACAGTAGCCATGAAATTAAAACACCCTTACTCCTTGGAAGAAAAGCTATGACCAACCTGGACAGCATAAAAGCAGAGACATTACTTTGCCAACAAAGGTCTGTCTAGTCAAAGCCATGGCTTTTCCAGTAGTCATGTATGGATGTGAGATTTGGACTATAAAGAAAGCTGAGCGCTGAAGAATTGATGCTTTTGAACTGTGGTGTTGAAGACTTGAGAGTCCCTTGGACTGCAAGGAAATCCAACCAGTCAATCCTAAAGAAAATCAGTCTTGAATATTCATTAGAAGGACTAATGTTGAATCTGAAGCTCCAAAACTTTGGCCACCTAATGCGAAGAATTGACTAAATGGAAAAGACTCTGATGATGGGAAAGATTGAGGGTGGGAAGAGAAAGGGACAACAGAGAATGAAATGGTTGCATGGTATCACTGACTCCATGCACATGAATTTGAGGAAGCTCTGGAAGTTGGTGATGGACAGGGAAGCCTGGCTTGCTGCAGTCCATGGGGTCACAAAGAGTCAGACATGACTCAATGACTGAACTGAACTGAACTGACCAAAACTGATCATTTCAATTTGCGCCATCTCACATTGCCGCATGAGTTTTGCTGTTATCATAGCTTCTTCTTTATAATCAAGATAGTTTTGCAACTTGGAGCAAGGTACCCACTGAGGTTTCTATCATCCCACTGAAATCAGGAAATTAGCATATCGTCTCCTTTGTAGATTTCTCTTCAAAGCTGTAGTTCCCAGGTTCTTCAGAAAGATATGCATGCCCAGGTTGTAAAACTGGCAAGAGGCTTTTAAAAAGATTTACATGTCAAAGGGGAATACAAAGGATTTAGAATGCAAGTTTTCTAAAGTAAATGCTGTAAGAAAAGGATGCTTAGGGTCCTAGAGTCAAGAGGAAGCATGTCCAAAATTTAGTCAAGCGGAGAGAAAGGTTAAGACCATCTTATTCAAACACATAGTGGGAATGTTAGAGCTGGAAATTGTAGGGATGGAGAAATTTTCCCTTCTAGGTTCTTTGGCTGGTCTAATAATTAAACTGACATAATTCAGAGGCCATATAGTCTTATACATGTGAAATTTTTCTACCTGTATGTTCTAAGTGAGTAAGTAAGTGAAAGTCACTCAGTCATGTCTGACTTCTTTGCAACCCCATGGACCGTGGCCCACCAGACTCCTCTGTCCATGGAATTCTCCAGGCAAGAATACTGGAGTAGATAGCCATTCCCTTCTCCAGGGGATCTTTCCAACCCAGGGATCGAACCCAGGTCTCCTGCATTGCAGGCAGATTCTTTACCATCTTAGCCCCAGGGAAGCCCATGTGCTAAGAGATTCAGGAATTTTTCTTCTCTTCTATTGCCCACAACATCATCCAGCTCAGGGACTGGCAACTGGTTGATAGGGTATTAATATTGTTGATCTGAATACAAATGAACACAGAATAGAAGAACAATACAGGAAGAGAGCCGAGCTTCCAATCCTCCAGGGATTTGGCTAGAAGGATAGGATGCATACCTGTACTTCCTGTCCACTCCTCCATAAACAAGAACTTGCTGATTTGAATCACAGTACTTGCTCAGATACCTATATATTTGCAGGCCTCCCTCCCAACTTCTCCAACTAGCTTTCCCCATTGCTGCAGAATCTTGTAATTTTGTCTGTGAAATAAAAATGAAAATTATCTTTATGCCTCATAGAAGCCAATTGTGCTCTCTTCAATGGGAAATGCAAGCCCTTCCCCCTTGGACCTACATCCAGTCAACATGCTGATGGATGCTCAGGAACTGGAAGGACTCATGCACCATTTATTAGAAGAGGGTGCCTGATTACATCCTAACTAGAAGAGAGCTCTTTTTTGCCCAGGAAGTAGACAGAGTCCCAGTGCCCTCCTTATGATGAGACCATCTGATCACGGGTAGAGAGGAACCTCCGGGGCCCTCAGCTGACAGCTGCTGTCAGCCCCCAAAGCAATTGCTGAGCCTGCAGATTGCAGATGTCCTGGTCATTAGCACTCCTGGAATGGGAACCAAAGCCAAACCCTGGGAAGAGGGGACAAATTGTTTCTTCCATCAGGTCACAGTTGTCTGCACAAACCATGAAATTCCTCACCCAATTGAAACACCTCTGCAGTACCAATTGCACAGACATGCAAAGTGCATCAGAAAAAGAAACCACCTGGCTAGTTACATGGTGCAAAACAGACTCCAAGAAACAGTTTATCTTCTAAATCACTGACATTAATTAATTCATCAGTCATCCACTCAAAAGCAAACAACGAGTGAGTAGCTAACGTGTTCCAGGCACATGTCTATCCCATACACACCCCAAGTTCTTTAATAAATCTGCATAGAAGTTAATATTTCTAAATTTTCCAAAAACGTTTACTTGGGTGGAAACAGCTTGTGCTCTGCTTAGTCATTTAGTTGCATCCGACTCTTTGCGACCCCATGGACTGCAGCCCATCAGACTGCTCTGTTCTTGAGGATTCTCCAGGCAGGAGTACTGGAATGGGTTGCCATGCCCTCATCCGGGGAACCTTCCTAACCCAGGGATCAAACCAAGGTCTCCCATATTGCAGGCGGATTCTTTACTGACTGAGCCACCAGGGAAGCCCAGGTGAAACAGTTTAGGCCTTGGGATTATATTGCTGTTCAGTCGCTAAGTCGTGCCCAACTCTGCAACCCCGTGGACTGCAGCACTCCAGGTTTCCTTTCTTCACTTTCGTGTTCATTAAGTCATGATGCTATCTAACCATCTCATCCTCTGCCACCCTTTCTCCTTTGGCCTTCAATCTTTCCCAGAATCAGCCTTTTCCAATGAGTTGACTCTTTGCAGGTGGCCAAAGCATTGGAGCTTCAACTTCAGCATCAGTCTTTCCAATGAATATTCAATGTTGATTTCCTTTAGGGTTGACTACTTTGATCTCCTCACTGTTCAGGGGACTCTCGATAGTCTTCTCCAGCACAATTCAAAAGCATCAATTCTTCTCAGCACTTAGCCTTATTTCAATTTGAGTGTTGGGTTATTTTTCAACCATTCTCCAGCCCTTTACATCTTTACATTGTCTTGAGATTAAGTCAGAGCTTATGTAAAAAGCCTATACACTGTTTCATACCCAGGGAAGTACTCAATCAATAGAACCTTTTATTTTAATCTATTACATTACTAAACATTATTTTTAAATTAGCTCCTTATCCCCACAAAGGAAGAATCAGTCATATTTTCTTTAAATGTGTATGTTAATAAAGTATTAGCATCCGCCTGTCTCAATAAAGGCAGGACATTTGTGAAGCTTCAATGGAAGTTATGTAGAACAAGGCATGCAGGGGGAAAAGTTTGAATATGCTTTGTATTTTATGATTGTTAGTAATTCCATATTAGAGAAGACAATACAATGTAACATAAAGAACACATGACACTGCGAATCCTTAAAAGAAAGAGTAATGGGAAAACAATTTAAAGATTTCAAGAGTAAATCATTGAAAATATGGAAGTAATGAAGAATATACACACACATATTTTATGCATAAGGTACAGAAACTAAAAGGCACAATAAAGAGTCATGAAATCTAAGAGAATTATAACATGAGGAAAACAAAATATAGACCATCAAGAATCAGGCCAGCAAAGTATAAAGACTATAAAAAATATTGTCTTTAATTTTCACTATTAGAAAAACAAACAAAAAAATACCAAATGTCAGAAATAAAATTTTAATCTAAACATCATATCTTGAGTCCTATCAAGGAGAATTTAAAATGCATTCTTGATTAGAAAAATATACTTTTAAAATAATTTTATTAAGGAAAACAACAAACAACACACTAATTTCAGATATGATGACATAATAATATAATAATGCATATATATATAATAATGCATGGGATGAGAGAAGATGAGGTAAGATTCTTCTTCTAAACCTCTATTTCTACCAACTTCTAATTTTCTGTGCAAAATGAAATTCAGCTATTGATTCCCCTACCTGCTCAGTTTTTTGTGGGATGGCTGGTATACATGTGTAAAATGCAAATGAAAATAGGTTCAATAGTTGAAAATAGGCTTCCCTGGTGGCTCAGATGATAAAGAATCTGCCTGCAATGCAGGTTCGGTTTGATCCCTGGGCTGGAGAAGGGAATGGCAATCCACTCCAGTATTCTTGCCTGGAGAATTCCATGGACAGAGAAGCCTGGCGGGCTACAGTTTAAGGGGTCACAAAGAGTCAGACAAAACTGAGGGACTAACACTTTCACTTTTTTTTAGAGAGAGACTGTATCAGTCACTATATACTTTGTCTCTTCTCATGAAGAATCAGATTCTTTCTCTAGCTAATTCAGATATTGACACACAGTATATCCAGGGAACACTTTAACTCAGGACTTCCAAAGAAGAAAGCATACTTTTAGAAGAATTTTTTGTCAATTTCATTAGTATATTCAGAGAGCCAACTTTGGGTTTATTGATTCTCTTATGTGTGTGTTTTATTTCATTCACTTCTGATCTGATCTTTATTTCTGTCCTTTTACTTTGCTCATCTCTCTCTCTCTCTTTTTTTTTAACTTTCTGAGATGTAAGATAAGACTTCTGATTATCAGCCTTACCTCTTTGCAGACATGTTGAATTAAGGCCATATGTTTTCCTCAAAGTACTTCTTTAGTTTTACCCCACAAGTTTTATTTTGTTGCATTTTCATTAGCATTTAGTGAAAAAAAATGTTTTTAATTTTTATTGTGATTTCTTCTTTGACCCATGGGTTATTTAGAAATGTATTGTTTAATTTCCAAATACTTGAGGATTTTCTAGTTATCTCTTTGCATTAATTTCTAGCTCAGTTCCACTATGGTTGGAGAATATAATGCACATGGCTTCAATCTTTTGAAATTTTTCCAACTTACTTTATGATCTGGCATATGAGTCAATATTGGTAAACAAATGTTCTGTGTATACTTGAAAGGAATTTGTGTTGTACAGTTGAGTGTTCAATTTTATAAATTTCAATTTGATCACATTGGTAGATAATATTGGTCAAGTCTTCTATATCCTCACATATTTTTGCCTGAATGTTCTAACAGTTACGTTAGAATCAGTTGTGTTAGAGAATAAATTGTATTAGAAAAATTTCTTATTCTCACAGATTTGGCTTCTTGTTATAACAAATCCAATTCATTGTGGATCTGTCAATATCTACTTCACTTCAGCAATATTCTGCTTTATATTTTTAAAGTTTATGTTATTATGTCTGTTGAATTATTCCCTTAAACTTTATTAAATGTTCCCATTTATTTCTAGTACTCCTTCTTACCTTAACATCCATTTTGTCTGGATATTCATACAGATATTCATAGCAGCTTACTTTTGGTCAGTGTTAGCACAGAATGTTTTCTTCCAATATTTTACTTTCAACCTCTTGGTGCCCTTACACTATTTTAAGTACAACTCTCATGAACAGCATACAAAACAGCCCAGTACTATGGGTGCCAGAAGTTAAAATTAAGTCAATTTAAAGAAAATGTTTAAAGAGGAACATTTCCTGCACACCTGAGCTTATGAAATAAGATCCATACTCACTGCACCTACATGTAGGTATGTGTACGGGGTGAGTACCTGGCCCAGAACAAGGAACTTGGGACTAATTATAATAGCAAAGTGGTTGAGAGCACAGCTTCCCTTATGGCCTTCCAAGTTTTTTGCCAACAATGGCCAGGACAGCTGCTTTACAACCTTTTTGCTAAAACCAGAGAAAGCTGAAGCCCGGGAGTGGTATGGTGATGAGGGGGGGAAGGGAGATAGATATCTCTGAAACTAGAGAAACCTGTTTGTCTAAAATGATGTGCCCTCAGGAGCAAAGAAATACACAGAGAATGAGCAAGTGGTCATGGTACCAATCACTTAATAGGCAAAATTGGTTACTTCCAGGCTTGTGAGATTTTTCATTTATAAATCTCCTATCAGACTCTCACATTAGATTTTAAACTCAAGGGGATTCCATTTACAGTTCTAATGAGAATTACAGCCTGGAATTAAACTCTGAACTTTTCTTACATTTCCCACACCATCTCTAGGTTAACCAAACAGCTTGAAATAAGTGGCACAACAATGTTCAAATAATCCTTCTTCCTTAAGGTCCGATTTGGTATAGAAACCACCAGAAAGTGAAAATTGATCATTCACATTCCACTAGTTCAAATGACCTAGAGAGGCTACAGAGCTAAACAGTGGTAGACAGCACTCTTTTTTTTTTTTTTTGTATGATAACCAAATAGTCCAGACCTATCCATATAAGGGATTGATTCATCAAAATATTACACCAAGAAATATTTGAATGCAATAAGCACATCGATGCAGCTGTATGGTTAAACATTATAACCTCTGAAGTCAAGAAATTCAAATTTATAGTTGCCACATTAAGCATAGATGTTAAAGCATTAAAGTTAACACCATATACAGTCCTATAAAATACTGCATGTGCAAAGGGTCTGAGTTACGTTCATACTGGGAACCATAATTTAGAATTTCCTGACTTCTGAACATGTAACACATCATAGTAATTGATCTAGCTCCTTGGAGCTAATATAAAATATCTTGTTAACATGTTTTCTATCCAATTCTTTCATCATTTACTTTTCTGGCTCTTGGAGAAACAATTCATCATGCTCAAATCTTTTCACACACCTGCACTAAGCTAACAGAGCAATAGAAAAGCCAATGCAACCAGGATTGAGTGAAAGGTTTGTAAATCATGTAGGAATGTTGTTAGCAAGTACCCTTAATCTGGATCATGCAAGATGACACTTTGTTTCGGGGCTTAGAGTTATTTGCTTGGAATTGTTGCAGTGATAACCTCATATTCTATTGGATACTGTGGGATAGAGGATATCAATTCGTTTATTCAAGCAGTGTATCTATGGACTGTTAGTTCATAAAGCTAATGTAGAAGGGAAAGGTAGCAGGGCTTACTCCACGACAGAACATGGCATCTTAATCTCCTGGCGAGGCAAAAGAATTATAACAGTGAACTGAATGTTTGCATCCCCCTGAAGTTCAAATGTTGACATTCTAACTTATAATGGAATGATATTAAGAAGTGATGCTTGGTCCTGAGGGGAGAGCCCTTATAAATGAGATTAGTACCCTTATGAAAGGGGCCCCAATAGAGAAGGAAATGGCAACCCACTCCAGCATTCTTGCTTGGAAAATTTCATGAACAGAGGAGACTGATGGGCCACAGTCCATGGGGTCACAAAGAGTCACACGACTGAGAACATACCCACGCAAAAGTGAAAGTCACTCAGTCGTGTCCGACTCTTTGCGACCCCATGAACTACACAGTTCATGAAATTCTCCAGGCCAGAATACTGGAGTGGGTAGCCTTTCCCTTCTCCAGGGGATCTTCCTAACCCAGGGATCGAACCCAGGTCTCCCACGTTGCAGGTGGATTCTTTACCAGCTGAGCCACAAGGGAAGCCCACCCACACATCCCTTGTGGGGAAGGGACCCCAGAAAGCTCTCTAGTCCTCTTTCTGCCATAAGAACAGAAAGAGGAGTCCACCTGTTAGGGGAAGCACACTGACTGACCCTGCCCACCCTGGCCAGGCACCATAGTAACCATTTACATGAGTTGTCCTGGTAAAGAACGTGGAACTAATAAGCCACCACCAACCAGAGGAGATCAGGAAAGGTCAAAAGGAGACACCACATGTCCGACCACTTCTCAGAATCCTTCTCGCTGGCATCCATCTTGGCTGAACAAGGCCTGCGCCACCAGGAAGGACTCTGAGTCAAAATGATCGACTAAAGACAACCTGGAAACTAATCCCATCACCATAAAATCTGCGTGGGAGTTCTCCTGGTTTCCCTTACCCTACTGCTCTCCGCCCAGGGGGACTTTTCCTGATAAAATCTCTTGCTTTGTCAGCACACGTGTCTCCTCAGACAATTCATTTCTGACTGTTAGACAAGAGCCATTTGGGCCCTGGAAGGGGCCCCCCTTCCTGCAACCTGGAAGAGGTTCCCTCCCTGACCTTGCTGGCACCCTTATCTCAGACCTTCAACCTCCAGAACTATGAAAAAAAAAAAAATTATCTTGTTCATAAGCCACACAGCCTATGGCACTTTGTTATAACGGCCTGAACTAAGACACACAGCCTCTAAGGCAATTCTCCGCCAGGTGCTGGGACTGTACGTACGTCCCTTCAATTGACCCCCGTCCTTATTTTCATCTGACTGAGTCTCATATTCACTGTATATTAACCTATTTCTCCTTAGGGCTTAGCTCCTACTGCCTTGCTCCAGGTCAGGTGAAGAAGAACAATAATCAACAATTCCAAAGTATCATCATATTCCAGGAGCTGCTTAAAGCACCTTAGAAACATTGATTCATTGAACCTAGTAGAGTAGAATTGGCAAACCATGGAGCATGAGCCAAATCCAGGCAGTCACTGCTTTTGATGAAAAAAAAAAAAAAATTTTTGTCTAAGTGTTATCTATGGCTGCTTTCATTTAACAATAGCAAAGTTGAGTGGCTACAGCATTTATGGCTAGCAAAGCCAAAAATATGTACTATCTACACTTACAAAAAGTTTACCCATCCTGCAGTAAGTTAGATGGCATCATCGACTCAGTGGACATGAGTTTGAACAAACTCCGAGAGATAGTGAAGGACAGGGAAGCCTGGAGTGGTGCAGTCCATGGAATTGCAAAGAGTTGGAGAAGGCAACGGCACCTCACTCCAGTACTCTTGCCTGGAGAATCCCATGGACGGAAGAGCCTGGTAGGCTGCAGTCCATGGGGTCGCTAAGAGTCGGACACAACTGAGTGACTTCACTTTCACTTTTCACTTTCATGCATTGGAGAAGGAAATGGTAACCCACTCCAGTGTTCTTGCCTGGAGAATCCCAGGGACAGGGGAGCCTGTTGGGCTGCCGTCTATGGGGTCACATAGAGTCGGACACGACTGGAGTGACTTAGCAGCAGTAGCAGGACATGACTTAGCAACTAAACAATAAAATCCTGCAATAAAGAATTCCCTTCTGTGTGGTCAGCAAATCTGATTCTGAGTCACATGTGAGAAAGAATCATTAACAGAGTTCTTGGTTTGGAGAAGGGAGGAGGGAGTTTAAATAAGACCTCTATTTATATTTATACATTTATTTAATGTTTATACATTAAGACAAGCCTTTCATCATTGTAAAGCTGGTACTGGGGACCCTTTTCAGTACACGTCCTGGTCACCTATTTCATCTTTTGACATTCTTTAGCTCACTCATTTGACCTTGCCCAGAATTTACTTCTCACAATTTTCAACCACAAATGCAGCAGTGATTATCAACAACCTGAACAGAAGAAGAGAACAATGACAAACTATCAGGCAGGCTTGTTCAAAGTTGTCTCTGTGCAACTAAAGGGAGGAGGCTGGATGTATTTCATAAATCTCCATGGACAAAAAGCCCACATATGGAAGGCCCTCTTCCCAAAAATGAACATGTGCATCCTTGGCACAAAAGAGAAGGGAGCTTTCCCTGGTCCTTCCCAGATTTTCCTCACTTTGTCCAGAAGCTACTCCCCAGGATAGCCACAGGGTCATCCCACAAGCACATGTTGGCTACATCCTCACATTGCCAAAACATCTGGACTGAAAAATGCATTTAATCATTCAGATTATTTTCCCCTGAAGCAATGCCAAACATCTGTCTAACTAGAAACAGCTGTGTATTAGTTTGGGGCTGCCATCACAAATACCCTAGACTGGGTGGCTTAAACAGCAGAAGTTTATTATCTCATAGTTCTGAGGGCTGAAAGTCCTCGATCAGGGTGCCAGCATGGTTGGGTTCTGATGAGAACTTTCTTTCTGGATTGCAGATGGCAGCCTTCTCACTATATCTGCACACTGCCAAGAGGGAAAAGAGTAGGGAGAAAAAGAGATGGAGCTGTCTGTTGTCTCTTTTTATAAGAGCATCAATCCTATCAGGAGGATCCTACCCTCGTGACTTCATGTAAACCTGATCACCTTTCAAAGCCATCTTTCAAGGCCTTTGGGAGACACAAACATACATAATTTCTCTCATGCTGTAAATGAATCAATGTATGCATGTGTCCTAAGTCACTTTAGTCATGTCTGACTCTTTGCAACTGTTATGGACCATAGCCCACCAGGCTTCCCTGTCTATGGGATTCTCCAGGCAAGAATAGTGGAGCAGATTGCCATGTCTTCCTCCAGAGGGTCTTCCAAACCCAGGGATCGAACCCACATCTCTTATGTCTCCTGCATTGTCAGGCATTCTTTACCACTAGTGCCACCTGGGAAACCCCTCCAAAGGCTCAAGCTCCAAATACCATCACACGAGAGATTAGGGCTTCAACAGATGAATTTTGAGGGGACACAATTCAGTCCATAGGAAGCTGCACCTCTAGCATTAAGTAAGCCAGACCTGTGGTATCCATGGGGGATGGCCCAGGCAAAGGTTCAGCAAATCACAGCACCAAAGACTCCATGCCCCTGGCTTTCTCCTGGTCCCCATTGTCTCTAACCACATCCTAAACTCCCTCTGAGGGCTCTCACCAGGGCAGTACCCACAGGCTTTGTGCATTTGAGAGTTTGCTCTTGGCACAGCATTAATCTAGACTGGCTGAGCCAGGATGAAAGTGCTCCAGATACTTTCTGGCATACAGGTGGCAGAGCCTTGGGAAACATGCAGCTTGGAATCCCAGTGCAAAGGCAGGATCATATGACTAGATACCATTACAGTTGTATCAGTATTATTGTTGCAGAACAACCTGCCCCAAGGTCATTGTCTTAGACTGAGCATTTCTCTTTGCCCAGCTGGGCAGTTTAGCTGACCTGGGGCAGATGTAGCTGACTTCTTCTGGACTTGCTCATATGTCTGCAGCCAGGTGGCAGGTGTGTTTGTATTGGGCAGGGCGGGGGTGGGGGGCTGGGGGGGTGGTAACTAGTCTAGGATAGCCAGTCATAGGTCTCACAGTCTAGTTGCCTTTGGGATGTTGGGATGATGGGGGTGACTGGGCCATGCAGTTTCCATCTTCCACAGCTAGCCCAGGCCAATTTTCAAGATGTTTCCAAGAAAGAAGAGAAGAGCATAAGCCCTTTGAGGCTGAAGTTCACAACTGGCACACCTCTATCAGCCTAAGTCAATCACAGGCTAGGCAAATTCAAAGAGTATGGAAATGGATTCCACCTCTTACTAGAAGGAGCTGCAAAGTTGCATAGTAAATAGTATGGACCCAGGAAGGGGTGAGGAAATGTGGCCATTTCTACAGTCTACCGCAGGATGGAATCTAGGAAAGAATGCACAGACTTTACTCACTCATGGTGGTAGTAGTTAAGTTGCTAACATGTGTCCAACTCTTGCAACCCCATGAATTGTAGCCCACCAGGCCCCTCTGTCCATGGGATTTCCTAGATAAAAATACTGGAGTGGGTTGTTATTTCCTTCTCCAGGGGATCTCCCCAACTCAGTGATCAAACCTGCGTCTCCTGCATTGCCAGTGTATTCTTTACTGTCTGAGCCACCAGAGAAGCCACTCCGTTATGAAGGAACTCCAAATGGTCATTCGCTTCTTTTCCTCCACTCACTGTCTTTGCCTCCCTAGGAAATGAACATGAAATATCAGACAGCAGAAAAGAAAACAGGAGCCTAGGAGACCAAGGGCTAGAAGGACCGTGTTTTGCTTGTTTCCCTGACATCACCAGACTGTGTCACTTTGAGCCAATCACTTTCCTCCTTTGAGTCACTGACTTTTCATCCTGAAAAGTATTAGTAGTACAATAGACTACCTAATCTTAAAGCATCTTATCACTTGGAGGTCCTATATTCAAATCCCATCCTTCCCTACAGACCTTTCTAGTTAGTCACCTACCTAAAGCATTGTGCAGGAACCCTGCCTCATTCACAGTAGCACTGAAAAATATTTTTGTATCTAATATTTTCTGTTTATTTGTGTATTTGGTGACAGGTGGGATCTTCTGTTGCCACGTACGGGCTCTCTTGTTGGAGCAGGTGGACTTAGTTCCCCACCCAGGGATTGAACCCACATTGTCTGCTTCACAAAGCAGGCTCTCAACAACTGGACCACCAAGGAAGACCCTAGAACTGAAACATAATTGATAAGCTTATCCTAGGTCTGCATCAACCACAGAGACTGTGTGATTGAAGCAATTAAACTTCTTAAAGACAAATCTGATCAGATTTTGTGGGTATGATTTCCTTCTGTATCTCTTCTGCATGAGTTCTAGCCAGTGGCACAAGAGTCGCTCTTTCCTCTCTGAGCAACTTAATGCTCACTTTAAGCCAACACGTTTGGAGCAGTTTCTTACTCAATAATAATAATGATACAGCTGTAATTGTATCTGGCCGGGTGATCCTGGCTTTGCACTGGAATTCCAAGCTGTGTGTTTCCCAAGTCTCTGCCACCTGAGTGTCAGGAAGGATGGGGCCCTGGGAAGGGGCAGTGCATCTGGCTCACACCCTCCTGGGCACTTAGGCATGCCCCTCTGTGTCTCCAGTTTCCCTCCTCTGACTTGTGAAAAGCATCTTGGTAGACAAGTGACATATTGTCCAGAGTGTAATTATTATACTAAATTTGCAAATTAAAGAGGTGTGTGAGAAATACAATGTCCTCCCTTGAAAGTATGAGTATGTGCTATAAGACATTTGCCCAAACAGAAAAACACATCCTTATCTTACACTTCATAAAAGACTAAACTTCTTCCTATTGGCTCCGGAACTTCCTTAAGCCTTGCATTTTCTAATCCCCACTACTGTACCTGGCACGTAGTACATGCTCATTAAATACTGTATCAATTTAGTCTATTTGGGGGACAAGGGAGGGGGGAAATTTACTTACTGTATTAAGATTGTTTGCCTGTTGCCAAAATATCTCATTGAAAAACGAAAACTCCAATCGTTTCGATGCCCAATTATGCCACACATTCAGACATCTGGGAACCATTTGGAGCATTTTCCTTTCCCCCTGAATGTTTTGGTGTCCTACAGAGGCAAGCCTCAGGAAATGGCTATGGGTGTTTGTGGTGAGGGGCGTGTACAATGTGGGAGGTTGTATTTTCAAAGTAGGTCTGGGAGAGGTTGTTGGGAGACTCAGATTGGAAATTGGTTCATTTCTCTACCCCGATTGTTATATAAATTTGTGTGAGTTTTTTTTTTTTTTTATCACAATAAGGCAATTAATAACAATGATCCCCATAATGTTCATTTCCCATTAGTGAACAATTTCACACCAGTAATTCAACAGGACACAAAATTTAAGAAAAGCATCCTATAGCAACTCAATGGAACAATACCGATCTATTAAAAATACAATATGAGGGCTTTGAAGCCATGTGGAAAAATATTTATAATAAGTGGTTAACTAGGAAATCAGAAAGTAAAATACCCAATACATTAAGGATACAAACAGCTAAAATACAGATGAGAACTGAGTAGCATCCTATAGGAGTACACCTGATCCAGTTCTACACTGCATGGCTCAAGTTCTGACCTCTGTACACCAACATCGTAACCTCATATATGGGCAATTTCATACGGTTCATGTATCTCTCATTAAATCCAAGTCATTTATTAATTTTTTCAATATTAATTGTGACTTCCTCCAAGCCAGGCAGTAGTTCATAATGTCTGTCTTTGAAGGGCTCTCACAGCCTCCTAATGGGGAGCCATGCCAATAAATGTCTTAAATATAAATTTAGTATTTTCATCTTACTATTTTTGGATTTTTGAAAAATAATTTGGCGAAAATGTTATAGATTTTTTTTCAGCAGTCTTGGGTGGCCTATTACATGTGCAGTGGCCAGCTTTCATCCCCTAGGGTGGGCCAGACAGAGAGGAACATCTGAAATAAGAGAGCAGCAAAGGACAAAAGAGACAAGAGTCCTTGTTTTCTAAGGGACAGTCCTTTTGGTTACACACTCCCTGAAAATTATTCCTTGACCCTGAAAACCATCAATGCAAGATATTCCTTCAAATTATGCAGCTTTTGGCATACATATACTTAAATAATATATAAATCCAAAAATCTAATTCTATTGTCCCCCCAAAATCATATCTGAATCCCTTGGCTTCTTTCATCATCCTATATCAACCAAATTTTTTTTTCTATTCTGTAGTTTATATAAGAAAAATTGATTGGTGTGCTTGTTCCTTTTCCAAATTAAATATATATATTTTCTAAATATGCAATGGATATGAACTTGGGCAAACTCTGGGAGATGATGAGGGACAGGGAAGCCTGGCATGCTGTAGTCCATGGGTCATGAAGAGTCATACTGAACAACAAAAAATTACCTAATTAAATTTTATAACACAAAGTCATTAGGACACACTGCCCCACCCTGGGGGCAGGGTGAGGATGGGGGCGGTGATGTCTATCATCCTGTTGTTACCTATGAACTGAAAGTTTTAAAGACGCAGAGACCCAGATTTATACTTACAGAGTCTACAGTCTACCACATCTGGAGATTGCAAGGTCCCTATTGCTGGAAACTCTAGGGGATCCAGTGAGAGCTATAAGAGGGATTGTCGGGTCTATAAACTGAGCATAGACATCTTCCACCAGCTCCCCAGAGGTCACTGATTATTAAGCTCATTCCTAAAAGTTGAAGAGTCATCGCCAACAGATTCAGGCAGATTCCAGGAAAATCCCCCAGTGAGGAGCCTCATCTCCTCTACCTTATTTTTTTCATTCTTTTCCCTTATAGTTTACTACAAGATATTGAATACAGTTCCCTGTGCCATACAACAGGACCTTCTTGCTTATCCATCCTATATATATGTAATAGTTTGCATCTGCTAGTCCAAAACTCTCAATCCATCCCCCCGCCACCGTAAGCAACCTCCCCCTGGCAACCACAAGTTTGTTCTCTATGTCTGTGAGTCTGTTTCACAGATAAGTTCATTTGAGTCAGGTTTTAGATTCCACATATAAGTGACATCAGATGGTATTTGTCTTTCTCTTTCTAACTTACTTTGCTGAGTATAATAATCTCTAGGTCCATTTATGTTGCTGCAAATGGCATGATTTCATTATTTTTATGGGTGAATAACATTCTACTGTGTGTGTGTGTGTGTGTACCACCTCTTCTTTATCCTTTCTTTGGTCAATAGACATTTAGATTATTTCCATGTCTTAGCCATTGTAAGTAGTGCTGCCACCTTATTTTTTAAAATACTTTTATATAAGCTTAGGAGAAGGCAATGGCACCCCGCTCCAGTTCTTGCCTGGAAAATCCCATGGATGGAGGAGCCTGGTGGGTCACATGGGTCCCACATGGGTCCCATGGGTCACAAACAGTGGGACACGACTCAGTGACTTCACTTTCACTTTTCACTTTCATGCACTGGAGGAGTAAATGGCAGCCCACTCCAGTGTTCTTGCCTGGAGAATCCCAGGGTCGGCAGAGCCTGGTGGGCTGCCATCTATGGGGTCGCACAAAGTCGGACACGACTGAGGCAACTTAGCAGCAGCAGCAGCAGCAGGTCTACTTAAGTTGATCATCAAAGGCCACCAGAAGGCGTTAGCTTGACAAGTATGTTAAAGAATACTGGATCTATAGGACAGGGTCTTATGTGACTTAGTTTACCCCAGGAGCCCAAATATTATTCATTACCAGTTGTCCCGTGCTAACTCCTTCACCCTCCCTCATAGCTGCCTGGCTAAATCGCTACCCAGAGAGCCCAAAAAAACAGGACTCAAGAAATTATCTCTATTTGTCCTATCCCAAGTTGACTTGGATGGTATCATTTTAGGGCATGATAGAAAAAGCATGTGACAAGAGTGTAGCTATTTGAGAAACAGAAAAGTCATTTAAGGACAAAAAAGGAGGTAAAAAGAACTTATGAGTAATCAATATATCACAAGCAAGAAAAAAATTGGCACATTGCAAAATGGAAAGCAAAACAGTATTGAAGAAAACTAGAATTTTCCATAACTTCAATTGCACTTCATTTTCCAAATGTGCACTCTTTAAAATGATTAAGGTTCTTAACAATCCAGAATAAAAGGGACAAAGAGTAAAAGAAAATAAATCTTTCCATATTTGAAATTTGCAGTGTTGAAACCAGCCAACAAAAACACGGGATCACTTGGAACCAGCTCTTGGCCATAATTAAATTAGAATGTGTTTAAATTCTTAATGGCATGGTATTTTACACTGAGCTTGAAGTATACACCTAAACACTCCAGCCATCATGAGTTATTAATATAAAGTGCCCAATAAATGGAGAAGTATAGCAGCATATTATCACCCCTCCCTGGCTAATGAAACCAATCATCTTCTCTCGCATTTTAGCCACACAAACCAGAATCACTCTCTTTGTAGCTTGAAAGGTTTCAGAAAGCATCGAAGCAGCTAAAAGGCAGCCTTTTTGCCTGATGAAATGACCCTGAAATAAATGTTAGGTTGTTTTTACTGAAGTATGTGGTTTTTTTTTGTTTTTTTTTTTTTCCTTTTTAAGCTTTCTACCTGTCCACTTCTCTGAATAGAATAAAAATCAGATCCCATGAGGCACAAACACCATGACCACAGTTTACTAATTACTATCAGGAAGCCTCTGCTGGAGAGGCGGGTCATAATTTAGAAAACTAAACCTGCTTGTTTAGTTACTGAGCATATTTTGATAAGAACTGGCTAAAGTGCATGTTTCAAAGAGTCTTAGGAATAGATTGTGGAAGTCTGCTGAATTCTGGTAAGAAATAACATCATCATCAAGCAACTGTATGACCAAACTTTTTTAATTAAAAGGAGGACTGGCTAACCCCTTTAACTAGCAGGATTCATGGGCCAGCGGTGGGAGTCAGGGTTTGGGCAAGAAATTGTGGTCTCTCTGCTCTAGACGATCTGGCACAGACCCAGAGCAGCGCTGCCAAATGTGTTTCAGGGTGCCCTACCCATTGGACTAATGATCCATCTAACCATTAGGCCAGACCCTGTAAAGCAACCTTCATAAAAACAGGGACCAGAGAGTGACAGAGTCAGAATGGACAAAATACTGCCAGTACTATCAGAACAGGAGATTGCTGGCAGTTTTCTCCCCATGGGCAAAAGATGGATTCATCTTAGCATCCTCTTATAAGCCAAGTAAATGAGAAGAAAAGAAAGGGCAATATCTATGCAGCAGATTTTAGGATCCATGATGGAATTTCATATCAAATGGACACTTTGAGAGAGTAAATAAGACAATTGATCAAGGACTTCCTAAAGACCAAACCTGGCCATTGTAAATTTTTTCTAAGGTCCTCTTGGAAATGCCAAACATCAACAGAAGCCAAAGAAAATCAGAAACCTTGGGGGTGGCACAGGGGAAGCAGAAGACAAGGTAAGCCTGTTCAGAAAGTCTGCAAGTTAAACTATAGGATTGGTAAGCCACCAACTTTTAGGGATGAGCAGAGAGTTGGGTGAGCAAGTCCAAACTGAGAAACCAGAATCCAGAAGACAAAGACCAGAGCAGATATGGAGGAGCAAAATGAAAGATGAAAATGAGTCCATGGCAGCTGCTGACATTGGAGTTGTGGGTTAAAGGCTCAATTTTATTCAGTAGCTCAGGCTGAGTTAAGTTGGGCTCCTTTAAAGGTACAGGGACGAGTGGAAGATATAGGTCAAGTTTTGAAGGGTTCCTATCCCAACAAATATGAAAAAGAAAAGCTAACAACCATTACCACCACTTACTGAGCATTACTCTATGCTAGTTATTATCTTGATTTAGTAGCTAAGTCATGTCCGACTCTTACAACCCCATGGACTGTAGCCCATCAGGCTCCTCTGTCCATGGGATTTCTCAGGCAAGAATACTGGCATGGGTTGCCATTTCAGGCTCTTATTTACTTTATGTTAACATCAATATTAATAGCAACAATAATAATAGCTACCATTATTTGAGCACCTATATATGCTCAGATCTGTACAAAGAGCTCTAAATATATTCTTTTTATTTAATCCAATACTTCTGCAATGTTGTCATTCATTTAATATTTTTATTTTACAGATGAGAAAACTGAGGCTCAGAGAAGTTTAGGAATTTGTCCAAGTTCACACAGCTTATAGTAACAGAACCAGCATCTGAATAGAGCTTTTGTCTGAATACAATAACCGAGGTATTTCTGAAGGTTAAGTGACAGTGTAGACAATAGAGACAGGAAGATTGATAGATATGGTATGGAATGTGCCAAGGACAATCTGTTAAGTGTTAAACTCAATGGTTTGAAGGTTATAAAAGCAGTTACCCTTGTCACTATTCACTTGTTCCAAATGACCCAACAGAATAACCACTTGGACACTTGTGATTGTAAATGATGATCGTGATCAAGAACAAAGAAGAGGAAGAGGAGATGATGGTGATGATGATGATGATAACTATAATGATGCCAGTGATTGCAGCAGTCCAAACCATCACCATGTTCCAGCAGAGCTGTGTGATTACCCATGAGGCAAACCTAGGATGGTATTACTAATGCCTTCCACCTGTGTGTGTGTACATGTTCAGTTGTGTCTGACTCTTTTTGATTCCGTGGACCATAGCCCACCAGGCTCCTCTGTCTATGGAATTTTCCAAGTAAGAATATTGGAGCAGTTTTCCATTTCCTTCTCCAGGGGATTGTCCTGACCCAGGGATCAAACCCATGTCTCTCATGTCTGCTGCATTCATAGGTGGGTTCTTTACCAGATGAGCCACCAGGGAAGCCTTCCACCTACTTCTGAAACTTAATACTTAGAATCCCTTTAAGAGGTCATAGAATTCTCTGTGGTTAGAGACAAAGTTTAAAGATTGCCCCAAGACAGGTAACAGTATCCTAAGTTTGAAAAAAGTGAAAGTGAAAGTCGCTCAGTCATGTCCAACCCTTTGCAACCCCATGGACTAGTCCATAGAATTCTCCAGGCCAGAATACTGGAGTGGGTAGCCTTTCCCTTCTCCAGGAGATTTTCCCAACCTAGGGATTGAACCCAGGTCTCCCACATTGCAGGCAGATTCTTTACCAGCTGAGCCACCAGGGAAGCCCAAGAATACCGGAGTGGGTAGCCTATCCCTTCTCCAGAGGATCATCCTGACCCAGGAATCGAATTGGGGTCTCCTGCAATGCAGGTGGATTCTTTACCAGCTGAGCTACCAGGGAAGCAGGTATATTAAACTATCAAAATCCACCTCTAAGAAATGCATTTTATGAAGACAAGAGGATAAAGGAATAGAAGCAGGTTGATCTAAGGTAGGAAAGAAAACAGTACTTCAGCCCACAACTATTTATTAAGCTCTTCTATGATCCAAGCCATCTAAGAGTTATTATTACTATTTTCAAGTATGAAAACTGAGGCTCAGAGAGGTCACACAGTTAACAGTGATACAGCCCACGTCTGAGTCTAAAGCCAGTTTTCTTTCTGCTTAGCCTAGGGCAGTGGAAGCCAAAGGCCCAAGGGACTTCATAAGTAACCAGATGAAATTCTCTGATGAAAACGTCAGACCATTTCATCTGTGCATACTCCCACCACCACAGGTCTTGGTCCAACAGCAAGACCCAAAAAGAACCCTCTGGGTTCAGAATTTGATTCCCGAAGCTGCCAATAGTCATTCCTGGTTCTGATCATGGTAATTCACATGGGAGAAAGAGAGCTTTTTCACGGGTTAGGATTCAGTATTACGCACAGAATGGAAAATGTTCATATACCTTGTCCGTCTCAAAGCTTTGTAATAAACTCATGCAAAATTTGCATGAGGCACTTTAATATCAAAATATCACCTGAACTCCATATAACAATAAATCTCTCCCCCAAGCAAGAGTAAGGAAAGCTCAAACAGCTACATGTGAGTGAGCACATACCCATGGGTCAGAGTATCCACCAGAAGAGTGCTAAACTTTCCCTATCCTTCACCAACCTTCTCACGTTGACCACCTTTTCCTCATGACTCCATCTTTTCATGAGCTTAAGCTGTGTCCAGGGACAGCAGTGCTAATCCCTTTCAAGCAACTCGCAGCTTGGTCCCTGGACGCTTCAGTCAAGGATGTGGTGCCTCTAACCAGCACAGCTACAAATGTGCACAGAAATTGACTCACAATTAGGTATCACAGAGAGAGTGGAGAAAGCACATAATTGCCAAATGCTGAGTATCAACAATTGCTCATGTTTGTTTTCATTGCATTTTTCCTCAAAATCTACCTAGGAGAAGAGAAGTTAAAACATTATCCTTAAAGAAAGAGCACATATCACATGAATATTAACAAGAGGTAACCCGGTGGTCTAAGAAAGTCTTAGTGAATGTGCTGAACAATCCTCTGAGGAGGTATTTAAGTCATCACAGTGCCTGGCACTAATTATAAAAGGAAACCACGTCTTTTTCTTTAAGACTTAGGAGAAATGCAACTATTTCAGCACACGCCAGAAATAAGTTAACTAGATCCTGATTTTCATTACCACGCCTGATTCCCCAAATACAGATTTCATCTTTGAATCTGTTATGGGCTCAATTATGCCCATTTCAAAATTTATATGTTGAAGTCCCAACCCCCAGCACCTGAGAATGTGACTGTTCTTGGAGATAGGACCTTTAAAAAAGTAAATAAATAAAAATAAGGCCATTAGGGTGGACATAATCCCATATGACTGGAATCCTTATAAGAAGAGGCGATTAGGACATAGGCAGAAGTAGAGGGAGGACCATGTGAAGAAAGAGAAGGTGGCCATCTACAAGCCCAGGGAAGAGACCTCCAGATGAAAGCTACCCGTGGGCATTTTGATCTCAGACATCTAGCTTCCAGAGTTGTAAGAAAATGAATTTCTCTTGTCAAGCCACCGTTCTATGGTACTTGGCTATGATATCTCTAGCAAATTAATACAGAATCCAAAACTGTAGATGTTCAATATGGATAAATCTAAGGCAGTTCAGCTGAAATAAATCTGCAGTACAATTGCTTGCCATGATCGTTTCCACTCCCCTCTCAAAGCTACTGAAACAAACCCTGCTGTCCTAGAACTGGGTGAAACCACATCTCCTCCTCTGAGCTCCGCTGATGGACAACATGAAGTTAGGTGGGTGAAGAGTTTAGTGTCTGCTCTGGTCTAACAAACCCCATTGGTCTTAATTAAGTAAAGATTCTTTCTCCCCTGATTAATCCAACAACCTCCTTAGTGGTTTCCCCACCTCTATTTTCACTTGCTCCCACCCATTCTCAGTAAAATGATCTTCTCAACATTTGAAAATTACCTGGTTTAAAAGCCTCCAATGCTTTTGCACTGCACTTAGAAAAAAGTGCAAATTCCTTAGTGTGACCTAGAGAGCTCTCCAGGATCCAACAACATGCTGTCTCTCCATCCTGAGCTCAAGGCACTTTCTGCCCCAGGGACACCTCTCCCAACTTGTTGGGCTCTTGTTCAGTTGCTTAGTCTCTAAGTCTTGTCTGACTCTTTTGTAACCCCATGGACTGCAGCCTGCTAGGCTCCTCTGTCTATAACATTCTCCAGGAAAGAATACTGGAGTGGGGTTGCCATTTCCTTCTCCAGGGCATCTTCCTGACTCAGGGATTTAACCTGGATCTCCTGTATTGCAGGCAGATTCATTATCAATGTGCTAAACTCTTTCTTGCTCTGGGACTTTAACATACCTTGCCTACAACTGCCTCAGTGAGGCATTCTCCAACCACCCTCTTAAGACAACTACTCTCCTAAGATATATGTTGTGCCCACACCATATCTGTCATTCTCCATCCTGTCCTATGCGCAATTCCTCCATAGCAAGTATTGATATTAGACCTTGGACACATTTCATTCACTCTTCTGTGTATTTGCTTTTTCTCTAACCATGAGTTCAAGGACTCCGTCCTCCAGGTCCATGACTGAATGAATGGGTGGATAAACAATACAGTGAACGAAAGCGCTTGGTAAACTCTAAGCTGTTATATAAATGCGAAATGTAATTATTAGATTTGAAGGTTGATTAAATCAGAACTCATGTCTTCTTTTCTTCCCATACCTAATTTCCCCAGTAAAAGTTACCTGAATTGATTAATGTATTCACTATTGAAAAATTATGTTAAAATGAATTATCAGATCAAATAACATGATTTATAGCATTGGAGAAGGAAATGGCAACCTACTCCAGTATTCTTGCCTAGAGAATCCCATGGACGGAGGAGCCTGGTGGGCTACAATCCAGGGGGTCGCAAAGGGTCAGACACGACTGAGCGACTTCACTTTCACTTTTCATGAGTTTTAAAACCGTTTTATCCATTTTACCTCATGTTAATCTTCACAATCACCCTGTATGTAGCTATTCTTATTCCCATTTTACAGGGGAATTTACAGGAGACTGAGGCCAAGGAGTTCAGTAAACTGTTCAAGTGTTTTAGATAATCAGTGGTAGAGTCAAGACTTTTCCTATTATCACTGCTGCCACCTCAAACTGCTTTGTAATTATCCCCTCTGGATCAACAATGACAAAGGACAGACAATGGTGGAAGGACTCATGCCTGTGCAAAAGGAGATTGTCCTGTGGTTTTGTTTGGCAGCAGGAAAGATTTTCTTGAAATGGGGCTTTTCTTAGCCACTAAGGGAGGAGTTTCCTTTGTACTCTATCCCCCGCTTACATGTTAACCCTAGAAGCTAAGCATATTTTGTTATTACCATCTAAAATGGTTCTGTCTTCATTCTATTTTGAGATGTATTTCTCTAAAAATAATTTTTCTGTTTATAATATAGTGCCATACTTGGGGTAGATGAAAAATTAGATTATTATGTCTTCTAGGGTGAGTTCTCCTATACACTGAATTAGGTATTTGGTCCAGAAGATAATTTAGTTCTGTGACTATTATGGTACACATTAAACATATTTATTTAATACTGTTATTATCCAATGAACATCCATAACAGATTTCATTCTCTCTTGAGGTGACATTTACAAAATAATCTTCCTAGGAAAATGGATTCTGTGGTCAAAGTTGAAAGACAAATGACACAATATGCAAAAAATATTTGTAACATATAATGATCAGGGTTAATACGTCTATACAAAAAAAATCTCGTACAAATAATTAATTTAAAAAAAATCAATATAAAAATGGGCAAAGAATTCATCAGACAAATGAAATTATACAACTAATAACTAAAAATAGGACACAACCTCACTAACAAACTAATGCACATTAAAGCAGTATTTGCCAAAACTACTAACAAAAATGTTCAAAGCTGGGGACACCTATATAAGCAAAAACATTTTGAGATGTACATTATTCAAATCATTTTTCAGGGTAATTTTACAATATCCATTTAATTTTAAAATGTATACTTATGACTTCCATTTCTAGGACTTTATCTTCTTGAAATGCTAGCAAAATTATATGTTAGCATAAGAGATCATTATTATATTTAAATAATTTTAGTGTCAACTCCAAAAATAAATGTCATCAGCATCCATGTATTTGATTGCCATTAGGTATCTGGCCATATTGGATACAAGTTTTCATTTGGAACATTTACCCAATAAGAATTGAGTAGAGGCTCAGTAATAAACTCTTATAGAATGAGATTGAAAAGATAATTCATCTGACAAAATAATAAGAAAAATAAGTAGCTGTTACCATGCTCCTCTTGTCCTCTCCTTTAAGAAAAGGTATAACAGGGAAAAAATCAGTTTGGAGTCCATTATATGTAAGTTCTAATTCTTGTTCTGATACTTGCCAGCTATGCGGCTTTAACCTTTCTAAGCCTCAGTTTCCATATTTATAAAATGTATGTAAAAAACTGATATCTTCTTCAAAAAACCCTCAGATCTCAGCTGACTGCTGGTTGGAATAAATAACAGTTGTATATCACTGAGCAAAATTCATAGCACATACTACGTGCTCAACAAATATTAGTCCCCTCTGCATTTGCGCTCCTACAACTTGTAGGTCAAGGATCTGTGCAAAGAGTAATGGAAAACTAGGAACAGACAACTATTTGTTGCTCTAGAATTTATTCATTTCTCGTTTTCTTATATTTCCTTAGCACCTGTTGTGAGAGAAACGGGGTTTGGTTCTATAAGTGCAAATATATGATGCATATATCCTGTCATTCAAACTGGGATGAAGGAATTCCTCATAAACACCCATAAAGAAAACAAATGACTTTCCTTTCAGCAAGGGTAATAACTAAAAATAGCTGCATTAATAAAAATAATACTATTGAGAATTTAATATATACCAGGCATGATTCTGTTCACCTTATGTGGATTATCCCTTTAATTCTTTCAACCCTGTGATGCAGGTTTTAATATTATAGCTCTTATGGTCATGAGAAAGAAATTTGACATTTCAGGGCACCAAACTGACCAAAAGGTTTAGATATGACTGACATAAACACCCTTATAATGAAAAAGACATCTTTTTTGGGTGTTAGTTCTAAAAGATCTTGTAGGTCTTCATAGAACCGTTCAACTTCAGCTTCTTCAACATTACTGGTTGGGGCATAAACTTGGATTACCATGGTATTGAATGGTTTGCCGTGGAAACGAACAGAGATTATTCTGTCGTCTTTGAGATTGTATCCAAGTACTGCATTTTGGACTCTTTTGTTGACTATGATGGCTACTCCATTTCTTCTAAAGGATTCCTGCCCACAGTAGTGGATATAATGGTCATCTGAGTTAAATTCCAGTCCATCTTAGTTTGCTGATTCCTAGAATGTCAGTGTTCACTCTTGCCATTTCCTGTTTGACCACTTTCAGTTTGCTTTGATTCATGGACCTAACATTCCAGGTTCCTATACAATATTGCTCTTCAAGTATTGAACCTTGCATCTATCACCAGTCCCATCCACAGCTCGGTGTTGTATTTGCTTTGGCTCCATCCCTTCATTCTTTCTGGAGTTATTTCTCCACTGATCTCCAGTAGCATATCAGGCACCTACCAACCTGGGGAGTTCATCTTTCAGTGTCCTATCTTTTTGCCTTTTCATAGTGTTCATGGGGTTCTCAAGGCAAGAATACTAAAGTGGTTTGCCATTCCCTTCTCCAGTGGACCACATTCTGTCAGACCTCTCCATGATGACCCATCTGTCTTGGGTGGCCCCACATGGCATGGGTTAGTTTCATTGAGTTAGACAAGGCTGTGGTCTGTGTGATCAGATTGGCTAGTTGTCTGTGATTGTGGTTTCAGTCTGTCTGCCCTCTGATGCCCTTTCTCAGCGCCTACCATCTTACTTGGGTTTCTCTTACTTTGGACATGGGGTGTCTCCACAGCTGTTCCAGCAAAGTGCAGCCACTGATCCTTACCTTGGACATGAGGTAGCTCCTGTCGGCTGCCACCCCTGACCTTGGATGTGGGGTAGCTCTTCTCGGCCTCTCCTGTGCCATCTCAGTCTCCGCACTCCTGCGCTGTCACAGCCCTGGAGTAACAGGCAAATTTGGCCTTGGAGTACAGAATGAAACAGGGCAAAGGCTAATAACGTTTTGGCAAGAGAACGCACTGGTCATAGCAAACACCCTCTTCCAACAACACAAGAGAAGACTCTACACATGGACATCACCAGATGGTCAACACCGAAACCAGATTGACTATATTCTTTGCAGCCAAAGATGGAGAAGCTCTATACAGCCAGCAAAAACAAGACCAGAAGCTGACTGTGACTCAGCTTATTGCCAAATTCAGACTTAAAATGAAGAAAAAGGGGAAAACCACTAGACCATTCAGGTATGACCTAAATCAAATCCGTTATGACTGTGCAGTGGTAGTGAGAAATTGAGTTAAGGGACTAGATCTGATAGACAGATTGCCTGATAAACTATGGGCAGAGGTTCATGACATTGTACAGGAGACAGGACTATCCCTAAGAAAAAGAAATGCAAAAAAGCAAAATGGCTGTCTGCAGAGGCTTTACAAATAGCTGTGAAAAGAAGAGAAGTGAAAAGCAAAGGAGAAAAGGAAAGATATACCCATTTGAATGCAGAGTTCCAAAGACTAGCAAGGAGAGATAAGAAAGCCTTCTTCAGTGATCAATGCAAAGAAATAGAGGAAAACAATAGAATGGGAAAGATCTCTTCAAGAAAATGAGAGCTACCAAGGGAACATTTCATGCAAAGATGGGCTCAATAAAGAATAGAAATGATATGGACCTAACAGAAGCAGAAGGTATTAAGAAGAGGTGTCAAGAATACACAGAAGACCTGTACAAAAAAGATCTTCATGACCCAGATAATCACGATGGTGTGATCACTCACCTAGAGCCAGACATCCTGGAATG
>NW_011495032.1:42432145-42455905 GCF_000754665.1 Bison bison bison | reverse complement strand
TCCCAAAGAAAGGCAATGCCAAAGAATGCTCAAACTATTGCACAATTGCATTCATCTCACCCACTAGTAAAGTAATGCTCAAAATTCTCCAAGCCAAGCTTCAGCAATACGTGAACCATGAAATTCCAGATGTTCAAGCTGGTTTCAGAAATGGCAGAGGAACCAGAGATCAAATTGCCAATATTTGCTGGATCATGGAAAAAGCAAGAGACTTCCAGGAAAACATCTCTTTCTGCTTTATTGACTATGCCAAAGCCTTTGACTGTGTGGATCACAATAAACTGTGGAAAATTCTGAAAGTGATGGGAATACCAGACCACCTGACTTGCCCTTTGAGAAACCTGTATGCAGGTCAGGAAGCAACAGGTAGAACTGGACATGGAACAACAGGCTGGTTCCAAATAGGAAAAGGAGTATGTTAAGGCTATATATTGTCACCCTGCTTATTTAACTTATATACAGAGTACATCATGAGAAACGCTGGGCTGGAAGAAGCACAAGCTGGAATCAAGATTGACAGGAGAAATATCAATAACCTAAGATATGCAGGTGACACCACCCTTATGGCAGAAAGTGATAAAGAACTAAAGAACCTCTTGATTAAAGTGAAAGAGGAGAGTGAAAAAGTTGGCTTAAAGCTCATTATTCAGAAAACTAAGATCATGGCATCTGGTCCCATTGCTTCATGGGAAATAGATGAGGAAACAGTGGAAACAGTGGCAGACTTTATTTTGGGGGCCTCCAAAGAAACAGTGGAAACAGTGGCAGACTTTATTTTTGGGGCCTCCAAAATCACTACAGATGGTGACTGCAGCCATGAAATTAAAAGACACTTACTCCTTGGAAGAAAAGTTATGACCAACCTAGGCAGCATATTAAAAAGCAGAGACATTACTTTGTCAACAAAGGTCCATCTAGTCAAGACTATGGTTTTTCCAGTGGTCATGTATGGATGTGAGAGTTGGACTATAAAGAAGCTGAGCACTGAAGAATTGATGCTTTTGAACTGTGGTGTTGGAGAAGACTCTTGAGAGTTCCTTGGGCTGCAATGAGATCCAACCAGTCCATCCTAAAGGAAATCAGTCCTGAATATTCATTGGAAGGACTGATGTTGAAGCTGAAACTCCAATTCTTTGGCTACCTGATGTGAAGAGTTGATTCATTTGAAAAGACCCTGATGTTGGGAAAGATTGAGGGCAGGAGGAAAAGGGGACGACAGAGGATGTGATGGTTGGATGGCATCACTGACTCAATGGAGATGGGTCTGGGTGGACCCCAGGAGTTGGTGATGGACAGAGAGGCCTGGTGTGCTGTGGTTCATGGGGTTGCAAAGAGTCAGACATGGCTGAGTGCCTGAACTGAAATGACTGACATGAATTAAGTCCCAGTTCAGAGCAAGCAACTCTAGAATGTACTCACCAGATTCCTTAATTAAAAAAGAAATTCATGTGACTCAGGAGAAAGGCTTGATCACAAAGAATAGAAATTATCACCCTAGTCAAAACCCCTAATTGGAACAGTTCACCATAAAAAGCATGGTGCCTGACTTAGATTATAGCCTGCCCAATGGAGTAGCCAATCCAAATCTCTGTGGAAGAGACATTCACATCTCATGAGCTATCTGATATCCTGATCTAGAAGCCCCATCATCTGTTCATTTAAGAAATCTTTGTGAGCAACTGCTATGTGCCTGGTGCTTTTTTGGACAATGAGATTACAGCATTGAATGAAACAGGCAAAAAATATCTTTGTGGATATAGGACAAACAAATACCTAAAAAAGCATATAAACAAATAAGTACAGCAGGCATAACAGTTGATGAAAAGTGCTATGCAAAAAAATAAAGCAAGGGTAGGAAATTAGGAGATCTGATGGTGGGGAGGGAGCAGGGGAGTAAAAAAAGCCAACCTCTATATGCGACCTTCTATCCACAGCCCTCTATCTATGACCTCACTAGGTCAGGAAAAGCCATTCTGAATCTCCAGATAAGTAAACGCACCACGTCACTCTATCATGGAAAAAAATAAACAGAATAAGACTGGAGATAACAAAGAAACAAACGGTATATTACCATTTTTATACCATGTTTTTATGTGAGGGTCCTGATAAGTACTGCAGATATATTAATATTGTATGAGTGTTGTATGTCTTCTAAGTGTTTAAAACATTTACAAGAATATGATAAATTAGACTTTTAATTTCAATTAAATATTTAGAAATTTTAGATTTAATCAGTAATCATTGTTTACATGTTTTCAAAAATGCCACTTGTTAAATTCATGAATTTTTTATGTATTCGTTGTACAAATAGTACATAAAAGAGAGAAATGTTTAAGCTTTTATATATTTTTAAATACTCATTGATTAATAAATTCATAAGATTAACAAATTGAGCACTAAAAAAGCATAACAAGAACGGAGTTGTTCCCTCCAAGAGCAAAAGCCCCTCAAACATATCACACAGGAGAAAACCAAAGCCCATGGAAGTAACTTACCCTCTTCCAAGTTCCATGGCCTGTAAGTGACAAGGCCACCAAGGATTTGAACATGACCTTTACGTTACTAACTTCATAACAATGATATTGAATGCTAAAATCGTGTAGAACAGAACTGGCACAGAATGGGCACTAAATATCTCTCTCATCCTTACCCTAGCCTAAATCAAAGTGCAGGGGTAATCAGAATAATTCGAAATACCACCCAAACACACATAGATACATAGACACACAGACACACACACACACACCACACACACAACATTCAAGCAGTGTGACATATTTCTAATATAGAGCCTCCATCTGGTCTCTTCCCTCCCAGCTCTTACCAGCTCACATCCCTGCAGGATACAAACACTCATCACTTTCACCCATTAAAACAGCTGAGCAGGCAACCTCATCAACATCTTGGTGATGGTGGTAGGCAGTCCACAAAGATGGCTCCCTATAAACCGCATCTTCTTCTATTCACAACCTTAGGTAATCACCTCCTGTTGAACTTGGTCCTCCTGGGACTCACTCACAACCCACAAAACGAGGCAGATTGGACCCTGAAGGTCTTTGAAAGCCAAATTAGAAAAAAGCCTTGCAAACTCTGCTTTGGTCTGTTGGAGCACTCGCTGTGGGGGAAGTAAGCTGCCAAGTAAAAAATGGAACTACCCAGAGACCATCACACTGTGGAAGCAGAGCTGGCCACATGCTGAAGCTGCTGGAGAGAGAGACATGCAACCAGCCCTCAGGTGTTCCAGCTCAGAGCCAAACACGTGGGCTATGAAGCCTTCGGATGCCCCAGCCTCAGTATCCGTCTGCCTGCAACTACCTAGAGGACCTCAACAACAACAAAAATTACCCGGCTGAGCCCATAAACCCCTAGAATGGAGAGAGACCATGATAAATCACTGTTGTAAACCACTCAGTTTTGGACTGGTTTTTACACTGCAATGCATAAACAATGATTATGCAAGTACTCTATTTGGCTTTTTCTCAATGTGTTTTTTAGTTAATAAACACTGTGTTTCCCTAGGTAATAACTATCCATTTCTAAAGTGCAGTCAGCTCTTTTTTTTTCCCTCTATCTATACTGAAAATAGTAATAACATATACTTTATCTAATATTTCAAAATTACCACCTCTCATGATACCCAGACAAAGAATATTTTCTTTCTCCTTTTTCAGGAAATGGTTGAAAATGAACTTAATAATGAACATTTTCCAAGCCACGTTCTACTCCAGAACTCAAGGGAGTTATAAAATCACCCCAAAGTAAGAGGGTGAAATGGCTCAACCTTTAGATTCTGTATATCTTGAGGTCTTTGATTTAAATCATTATTTAAAAAAAATAAAATTACACAGTGCTCTTAATAAAGCATTATTATTTCAGGGAAGAGGATAAAACTTTCCAAATGCAAATGTTTAGCTGGAGTAGAATTTTAAAAGATTCCAAGACATTAGTCAGGAGATGGATTGCTTTCCTATTGCAAGTCTGGGTTACAATATCACTGGAACCAAATTCCTGTCAGATTACTCTTTACTCAAAATGAATGTTTGTAATTACGAAATGAAATAAGTTTTAATTTGAATTGCCTAAAAAGGGGAAACCAAATATTGTGTAATTACAGGAGAAGAAATTTGAGATGGAAAACAAGATAGTGTTATTTACAAGTAAAAAGGCTTTTATGGGATTATGGGGCTTTAATGTGCATATTTGTAGGATTTGGGGTGGCAGAATTTGGAACTAAAATATTTTTCATCAGCGTTTATTTACAGTGTGCATGCAAGAAATGGAATCCCAGACACATCTGATATTGGACTTATTTAAACCTTTTATATCCCTCCTAAATCTGAAAAGACTCAAATGTTAGCCACACATAATGGAAGTAATCGTGGAGTGTGATAAAATAAGTATTTGAAAACCACATGCAACTTTTAGGCTCAAATCCAGAACTATAAAATCCACCTAGAGACATAATGAGCCTGACTCGCCTTCTTGGAGGAGGAAAAGCCGTGAGGGGGTAGGTAGGTCCTTATTCTCCGCGCGCAGCTCAGGGCACCTGAGTGGAGCCCCCAGATGGCTTATATAAGTGCTTTACTGCAAAGGCCGCCCGCAAGCACCAAGTTACTTCTCTGCAGGGCAGCCATGTTTTAGCTTCAACAAATCTGTGACTTCATAGCTATTCTGTCTCTGTCTTCCACTTCTCCCATCCTCTCCTAAAGTCCCACTTCTCACACCCAGAGTCTAGGACTCTAGGGCCAGTATATTTCCCACAGCCTGCACCACTCAGCTTTATAACTCTGTAACTTTTCTGGGGTAAAACCTTCTGTCTGAGGTGGGGACATTAATCTGGTGGGGACAGTTTTATCTACACTAAACCACCCTTCCCAGAGATATTAGCTCCTTACAAGGTATGGCAAAGACAGTCCACAGTTCACCAAAAGTTTGTTCCTCTTCCTTATTGCACAGTGGTAATTGAAAAGTGGTTGGCCAGACAGTCATTCCATTTCCCAGACTTTCAGACACACCCTGGTCAGGTGTGGGTAGTTCTGGCCAATGAAATAGAGACCGAAGTCACAAGTGATACCTGAAGTCTGGCCCATGAACACCTCCCAGTCAGCATTGTCTACAAACTTTTCCTCATTCAGCTGACTACACAGGAGACAATCCCCAGGGTGATTTGATAAACATCCATTAAGCTGGGTTCGGGAGTGAACTCATGGAATAGGGCCATCCCATGTACACACACGGGCTTACCAGATGGCACTAGCGGTAAAAAATCTGCCTGCCATTGCAGGAGATGCAAGAGACCTGGGTTTGACCCCTGGGGTGGGAAGATTCCCCTGGAGAAGGAAATGGCAATCCACTCCAGTATTCTTGCCTGGGAAATCCCATGGACAGAGGAGCCTGGCAGGCTACAGATCACGGGGCTGCAGAGTCAGACACAACTGAGTATGCACGCATGCATTACATACATACACACCCTCTCAATGTGGTTAAATAGGCATGTGTGGGCCCCTCTTTCTCTTTTTTAAACTGCAGTCATAATACCATGAATACTACTTAATCCAAAGGACTCATTAGTAAATGATAAGTTTTGGAACGTGGAAGAAACTTACCAATTCTCTGTGCTTCACCTAGTTTACAAATTACCTACATATAGAACCATTCTGATAGACCTCCAGCAAGAACTTGCCACACTTCAGTCACTTGTGTACAGAGGCCCACGTGGGTTATTTAGAGACTCTACTTTCTGGCTGCCCTCCTGCCCAGGGACTTTCTTCAACCCAGTCCATCACTGTTTACTCTCAGTAGTCACTTCTGAAACTCTGATTTTTTTCCAAAGAGCTTTCCTAGTATTTCAATTTAGAAATTCACTAATTAATAGAAGTCTCCTGTGTCAAGACTTCATCATTTTTTTTTCATTTGTCATTTATTCATTCATTCAAACTCATATCCAATAGCCCAAATACCAAGAATTGTCTTCAGCATTGGCTGGACACACACAGCTACTGCCCACTGATAACAGAAAGTGAAGGAATGGTTGTGAAAACAGATAAGAGTTGTAAAACAACAATCAAAGTAACAGTATGATAATAACCATCATAGCTGAATTTACTGAATACATGCCAAATGCTCTGCTCAGAACTTGGAATTCCTTATTTAATCATCACAGTACCCTCCCCTCATATTACAGATAGAGAAATCAAGGCTTAGAGACTTTAAAAGATGTGATGAAATAGCACAAATATTTACTATCAGAGTTGAGGTTTAAACCATGTTCTGATTCCAAAGTCATTTACTAACTGTGTGCCTTTGGGCAAATTAGTTAAATGCCATAACTCTCCATTTCAAATATGAAATGCCATCTCAGTCACACAGAAGTTTCTGCAAAGAGTTGCTGGGGCAGAGACGTTTACACTCATTGCCCACAGTATACTTTAGGAATACTATGTGTAGAAGTCTGGATTTTTGAACAATTTTCTTGCTTTTGAAAGGGCAGTAGAGGCTGGTGTGTCCAGTCACTTCAGTACTGGCTGACTCTTTGAGACCCTATGGACTGTACCCACCAGGTACCTCTGTCCTTGGGATTTTCCAGGCAAAAATACTTGAGTGGGTTGCCATGCCCTCCTCCAGGGGATCTTCCCAACTGAGGAATCAAACCCACATCTCTTGCATCTCCTGCATTGCAGGTGGGTTCTTTTCCCACTGAGCCACTTGGAAAGCCCCAGAGGCAGGAGGAAGCTTAAATAAATATTTAGAATATTCACATTAAGAGACAATTTTCCAGACAGTGTGTCTTGAAATCTGATTGCCTTCACACTGAGACCCCCAGTGACAGCATCTCAAACTTTATTTTTGCAACCGAAAATAGTTGTGGTGAGATCACTGATCATCAAGTGACACCAGGAACTCCTGGTCCAGGTGCCCATGTGGGCATGACTGCGGGGTCTGTAAAGGTGCAGAGAGAGAGGCAGAAACTCCTGCTTGAGTTTCTGGACTGTGAGAGGTAACCCATTAGGAGCCCACTTGGAACTTGACCTTGCTGCTAAACGCACAGTCTATCAAATATTCAGGTTCAGCCACTGAGTGATAACTGAGCATCATCTGCGGAACGGAGAAGTCCACACTTGGAAGAGACTTGGAGACTGTACTTTAAAAGGAGCCCAGAGAAAGGCTGCCAGACAATGGGGAAGACAGGCAATCCCTGCTGTGGATTGAGGACTAAAGCGCACTTGAGGTCTTCATTTCCCAAATGACAGCTCAAGGTGGGTGGGGTCAATTTCAGCTCCCAGACATCTACCAAGTGAGCACAGAAAAGAGCATAACCAAAACAGCAATATTTGTCAAATGAACATGTAACATCCACTGCTCTCTAAGCAAAGTGGGGTCCGTTCGTGAAAAGGAATTTGTTTTTTTCAGCTGAGTTAGGCTGTAAAATAAGATGGAGACCTACCTAAATTTAATTTTTTTCCTTTACCACTTTTTAGTTGTGTGATGCTGGGCAAGTTTCTAATCCTCTCCAAAACTCAGTTTCCTTGAGTATAAATGTGAATAATAATTATACCTACCTCCCAAGGTAAACAATAAGTAAGCTTCACGTAAAATATTTAAAGTACCTGAAAACTGGTTAATGCCTAGGTAACTTCATGTATTTGTACAGCAGATTTGAGGCAGGAATCAAAGACATGAGTTGCTCTAAAACGACAGTACTCAAAAGTTTGAGTCCTAGGACACCTTTATACTCTTAAAAATTGTTAAGAACCCCAAAGAGCCTCTGTTTACACAGATTGTATCTGTCAACATTTGCCATAGTAGAAATTAAAACTGAAAACACTGAAGTATTTGTAAACTAACACTTAAAAATAATAAATCCAGTATATGTTTGTAAAACATTTTTATGAAAAATAACTATATTTTCCAAATATAATTTAGTGAGAAATTGACATTGTTTTATACTTAACAAAGCTCTTTATTATCTATCTGCCTTAGTAGAATCTGCTGGATTTTCATATCTGCTCCTGCTTTTGATCAATTGTTTTATATAGCTTTCACTAAAGTATATGAAGAAAATCCAGCCTCAGAGAGATGTGTGGTTGGAAAATAGAGGGAAGCCTTTTCATATAATTGTAGATAATCTTCTTTGATGCAGCACCAAAGTTCTATAAGTGGTGGTTTTTTAGAGGCCTGTTGCAATGAAGAACCTAAAACTATATAAATAAACTTACTTCTTGAAGTCTCTTGCACTTTGAATGGGTCTTTCATTTAGGCATGATTTTGTAACATCATGTGTTGGTCACTTGGAAAATATTAGTTCAAATGAATGTTGACACATTTCATTATAGAATGTCACCTCACATCATGTAACTCCTGGGATACTCCAATGTACACTTGAGAGAGGGAGAAAGGGAGTGAAAAAAGCAAGTAGTCACTTAGCATTATTATGGTCTGACCTCACAGACCCCATAAAGGGATCTTAGGGACCAGGGTGTTTCTGAGACCAGTCTTTGAGAATTGTTACTTTAAAGCAACAAAAGAAAAACAACCTGTTTGAGTGAGAAATCTGGGACAATCAAGACTAACAGAATCTGGTGGAAGGTCCTAAGAGAAAACATACCCACCCCCAACCCTTAACCCCACCTCCATCCCACCCCCAGCAAACAGTAGAAAAGCTGAGGGAGTTTAGGGAAGAGATACGTCTAATTGATGTTTTTTAAGGGTTGTTTTTTGTTTTGTTTGTTTTTGGCTTTTAAGAGGGATTTGTTACAAACCATTCTTCTGTCTTCCCTGAGAAAGTTTCAGAAATGAATGTGGTCATACAAGGGAATTCTTGGGCAGGGGATCAAAAAAGATGCTAACTTTTGTGGCCTGGTCTGTGCAGCCCAAGGGAAGCCTTCTTGGACATGGGACCCCAGAGCAAAGATGAAAGGTCTAAGAATTTGCAGAAATACAAGGTGAGGCAGGGTTCAGACATTTGTGGGAAGAGGACTTGCCCTGTCTGGGGAAGTATGAGATTGAGGGGACCTTCTCTGTCAAAATCTGAGTGCCCCCAGCTGACAACTAGGGTGGTGGATTTAAGAGGTCAGCCTGTCCTTCAACTTAGGACAGCGTGCTGGGTCCTCAGCCAGGGAAAAACACTCTTCTCCTACTGCAGGGGAGTGGCTGTAGAAGAGAAATTGAGCCCCCAGTGGATTTTGTCCAGAACAAAGTATCCGTTCAGTTCAGTTCAGTCGCTCAGTGAATCGCAGCACACCAGAACAAAGTATGGACCCACACTATACTCATTACTTTACTTGTATCAACTCATTTAATCTTCACCACACCCCGCAGAGGCAGTTACCATCATTAACACCTTTTTATGAATGAGGAAACTGAGACACAGACAAAAACTCACTCAAAGTGCACTAGTAACTGAAGAAGTTGGAGTTAAAGCCAAGCAGGCTGACTACAGAGAAGAGCCTGGGTGCTTAGCCTCCCCCTGCTTCACTGCCCTCATGCTGCAAAAAGAACCCCAACTGGGAAGAACAGGCCCACACTGCATAAGAAGTATGTTTAAGCAAGCCAAACTCCACTAGGAATTCTAGCTTCCTTCTTTATGAAGTGAGAGGATTGAACCAAGCCATCACTCAGTTCCCTGCAGTCATTAATATTCAATAATGCTTATGGTCCAGATGTAAAACTTCAGTATAAGTAAACTTCATCTTATCTTTGGTGCCATTTCTCCTGAGCAACACAGTTGGGTTTGGGTCATACACAGAAGCCTTTTAGGGAACTCTAGTAAAGAGAACATCACCCTACAGGAATCCCCACTGTCTTCCTCTAGAATTATCCCCCTTTCTTGGGGATTGGCTTGGCCACCAGAACAGAATCCCCATTCCTTATTTGGTGGATCTCTTTAGGATAAGAGAAAGGAAAGCAAAGTTAATTAATTCATGTCAAGGTGTAAATAGATGATGAGCTCCAGAATCTTCTCTTGTTCTTGTTCTATAATGTCAAGTAAAAATATTGTCAAATTTTGGCAGTATGACAAACTTTGATAACATCCCTAAAATCAACAATGCTCATCCCTCTCCAAGACTAAAATGGGTTCCAAGACTAAACTGGATTCCACTGAACTAATCTCATATTTTTTTTGTATGTCATTATATTTAGCTGAGAGCTAGACTCATATCAGTGCTCAAAAAAGTACTTATTTGTTGCCTAAGAAAATAATGGCTGTTTGTGCCTCAAAAAAATTTATTAAGTTAATCTCTGTTGGAATTTATTTAATTCAAATAAGAGATTTTTCAGAATTTTCCTACATGCTCTGAACTGATATCGTCCTAAAGAGAACTAAAGACACATACCAATATTTTGCTTCTCAAATTTCCAAAGGACTTATTAGGATTGAGAATTTCTGGTCTTACCCCAGACTTTTCTGAAATAGAATCTACATTTTGACAAGATGTTCACAGGATTTGTTTGCAAGTTAAAGTTTAAGAATCATGGGAGGAGTTGTTATATTGTGGCAGAGTTGGAGAATCTGCACCTTGATACTTAAGTTTTCCTGAAGAATTTTCTGATTAAATCTTTATTATTTTGCATTTCAGGAGACAATTTAGGCCTGTGTGTGTGTGTGTCTGTGTGTGTATGTGTGTGTGTTATTCGCTCAGTCATGTCTGACTCTTTGAGACTCCATGGACTGTAGCCTGCCAGGCTCTTCCGTCCGTGGGATTCTCCAGGCAAGTGGGTTGCCATGCCCTTCTCCAGGGATCTCTCAAGAGGCCTAGAGGCAAGAATTACACACACACACACACACACACACACACGTATACACACAGACAGGCATTATCTCTGCCTTGCAAGATTTTGCAGTCTAGTGAAGGACAGATACGTAAAAAAGGCAACCACCATCCATTGTGATGAAACAATATTGATAGCAGATACAAGTGTGAGGGAAGGATAGATAAACTTATTGGGTTTAACTGGGGAGTTCAGACAAAGTTTGGGAACACAGATAGCCAAGAACCTTTCCATTTTCAGTCTCAAGGCAAAAACGTATTTCAAAGAGTGACGAGCAAGTGGCACCTGTCGTGTATCACCAGGAACAGAAGTCTAAACACTCTGTCTGCTGCATCTTGGTAAAGAAATCACCAGGACAGCACAACTCACCCAGGTGCTGGAAGGGACAAGGCTTTACTCACACAGAAGGGAAAGAGCAAGATCAGTTCCAAGGTTAGAGAGGGTGCCCCAGGGCTAGCAGTTCCCTCTCGGCTTCAGATGCAGGCTAATTGTCCTGCATGAATCCCTTTTGGGTTGCAGTAACAGGATTCAGTCCCCTCCCTCAAAGAGGACAGATACCATAGTACACTGGCCAGGTGTCACCACGCACATGCTTAAGCAGGAAAAAAGGAACACATGTAGAAACATGGAACCTGAAACAGGGAAAGATATTCCCACACGAGGTGATAGCCCAGCACAGGCTCTGGGGACTTTATCTCCTAGAAAGGAGATGTCCCAAGCTCACAGCCCATTCTCACATTGTGAGGTAAGTAGAGGGTCGAAAGATTACCTGCTTGTGTGCTTGAGACAAACTTCCCCAACATAGAGGCTTAAACCAAAAAAAAAAAATAATAATAATAATCTATTGTTTCATGTAACTAAGCAACCCAGGGCTAGTTGGCTTCAGGTATAGCTATCTCTAGGTGCTGAAATCCAGTCCTCAGAGATCCAGTTTTCTCCATTTCTCGTGCTTCCCTCTGCTTTAGCTTCATTCTTAGACAAGTTCCTTTGGGAGTTTATCACAAAATGTTAAGGCTTAAAATTAATTTTTCAGGCTTCTGAAATTATTTGTAAAACTTTCTATTGGCCTAACGGGTTATACGACCACCTCTGAATCAATCACTATGGGCAACACACCTAGACTTAAATTCCCACTGTACTGTCACTAGCTTGTTTTACTGAGGTGAACCTCAGTAATCTCCGTGACACAGTGGATAATGCTGCATGGTTTGTACTAGTAAGGTCAATGAATGCTCACTAATGGGTAATTTTGGTTATCATCATTATTATAGATCTGTATTCTGAAAGGAATTGACTTCATTGTTCAATATAGGGAATTGCTATTTGTGTTTTCTTTTTTTTTTTTTTTATAATTTTTTTTTTCTAAATTTTTAAAAGAAAATCCATTTTGTGTTTTCTAAACAATCTTCCTGAGTTAAGCCCAACACATAAATGCCCATATATGATCAACACACATCCTGGAAAGAAAGGGCTGCTATCATACCAACTGGCCCAGTGTGTGACAAGAGCCACTGGAAGACACCAAGCCAGGCAGATTTGATTTTAGATAGATTTCTAGATAACAACTCTTTAAGAAAAAAAATTTGAAACTCTCAGAACCACAAAGATTTCAAACATCTTTTGTATATAATTCTATTCATGCCTCCAATTCTGATTTGAATTCTGACTCAACTCCATGGAAAGTTTGGAAAGAAATTTTCTTCCTTTTATTTTTTTTCTTTTTTGGGGGGTAAAGTGAAGTTGCTCAGTCATGTCTGACTCTTTGCGACCCCATGGACTGTAGCCCACTAGGCTCCTCAGTCCGTGGAATTTTCCAGGCAAGAATACTGGAGTGGGTTGCCATTTCCTTCTCCAGGGGATCTTCCCAACCCAGGGATTGAACCTGGGTTTCCTGCACTGCAAGACAGACGCTTTACCATCTGGTAAAGGTACTTTATTGATGGTACATGACAAGGTAGGGCTCCCTAACCCTCGCCTTCCTCAAGAGGTCTGGGATGGAAACTGTGTGGGCCTTGGGAGATTTCTCAGTGTGCTGGAGGATCAAGGTGGGGCAAGGACTCCCCAAGAGTTGAGGACCTCTCTCTTCCTTTCGTGCTCTTGCTAGGGCTGGTGGTCCAGGGACTCTTACTCCTCGGAGGCCATGTAGACCATGAGGTCCATCACTCTGTTGCTATAGCCAAATTCATTGTTGTATCAGGAAATAAGCTTGACAAAGTGGTGATTGAGGGCAATGGCAGCCCCAGCATTGAAGGTAGAAGAGTGAGTATCACTGTTGAAGTCGCAGGAGGCAACCCAGTCCTCAGTGTAGCCCAGAATGCCCTTGAGGCGGCCCTCTGACACCTGCTTCATCACCTTCTTGACCTCATCATACTTGGCAGGTTTCTCCAGGCAGCAGGTCAGATCCACAACCAACATGTTGGGGATGGGGACATGGAAGGACATGCTCATGAGCTTTCCATTCAGCTCAGGGATGACCTTGCCCATGACCTTGGCAATGCCAATAGAAACAGAGATGAGTTTTTGGGCAACCCCTTGGCCATCGCACCACGGTTTCAGAGGAACCATCCATAGTCTTCTGGGTGGCAGTGATGGCATGGACTGTGGTCATGAATCTCTCTACCATGCCAAAATGGCCATGGATGACCTTGGCCAGTGGGGAGGGGGGGAACAAGCAGTTGGTGGTACAGGAGACACTGCTGACAATCTTGAGGAAGTTGTCATAATTCTCATGCTTCACACCCATCACAAACATGGGGGCATCAGCAAAAGGCAAAGATGATGACCCTCTTGGTTCCACCCTTCAAGTGAGCTCCAGCCTTCTCCATGGTAGTGAAGATATGAGTGGACTCCACCACATACTCAGCACCAGCATCACCCCATTTGATGTTGGTGATATTTCACTCTTGGAAAATGGTGATGGCCTTTCCATTGATGATGAGCTTCCCATTCTCAGCCTTGATTGTGCCATGGAAATTGCCATGGATGGAATCATACTGGAACACATAGACCATGTAGTGAAGGTCAATGATGGGGTCACTGATGGCAATGATGACTACTTCACCAGGTTAAAAGCAGCCATAGTGAACAAGTGCCTGATACAGCCAAATCCATTCACTTTGACTTTCACCATCTTCTTTCAGGGATGCATCTTACATAGCATGGACGATGTGGCTCTCTGTCAAATCAGGGAGGAGCAGAGAGCTGCAAAGGATTTTTCTGCTTTGAGGTTAGTGAGATCAGGATCTGGATTTTTATCACTCCATCCATCTTATTTCATTTGTCCAAGTGGAACCAGGTCATTGCATCCCCTTGACACTGTTCCCACTGGGGCTTTCACTGGATAAGCATCCCCCAAAAGGCCCTCCCTGGGCTCTGTTGAATGAGGCCTGGGTAGAAGAGAGGCTATAAAATGATATGTCTTTGAAACTGAGCGGGACCCTGTGAGGTTCCTGGGCACAGAAGCCTTCCTGTGTCCCCATTTTCTTGTTTGTAGGAAATTGGCTTCAGCCTCCATGACTTTCTCTGTGTTCTAAGGGGCAGGTTCAGTTTAGTTCAGTCACTCAGTCATGTCCAACTCTTTGCGACCCCATGGACTGCAGCATGCCAGGCCTCCATGTCCATCACCAACTCCCAGAGTTTACTCAAATTCATGTCCATTGAGTCAGTGATGCCATCAAACCATCTCATCCTCTGTCATCCCCTTCACCTCTTGCCTTCAATCTCTCCCAGCATCAGAGTCTTTTCAAATAAGTCAGCTCTTCGCATCAGGGGGCCAAAGTATTGGAGTTTCAGCTTCAATATCAGTCCTTCCAATGAACACTCAGAACTGATCTCCTTTAAGATGGACTGGTTGGATCTCCTTGCAGTCCAAGGGACTCTCAAGAGTCTCCTCCAATATCACAGTTCAAAAGCATCAATTCTTCGGTGCTCGGCTTTCTTTATATTCCAACTCTCACATTCGTAAGTGACTATTGGAAAAACCGTAGCCTTGACTAGACAGACCTTGGCAAAGTAATGTCTCTGCTTTTTAATATGCTGTCTAGGTTGGTCATAACTTTTCTTCCAAGGAGTAAGCGTCTTTTAATTTCATGGCTGCAGTCACCATCTGCAGTGATTTTGGAGGCCCAAAAAATAAAGTTGGCCACTGTTTCCACTGTTTCCCCATCTATTTGCCATGAAGTAATGGGACTGGATGCCATTATCTTCGTTTTCTGAATGTTGAGCTTTAAGCCAACTTTTTCACTCTACTTTTTCACTTTCTTCAAGAGGCTTTTTAGTTCTTCTTACCACAAGGGTGAGTTCTTCTTACTATAATACTTTCTGCCCTGAGGGTGGTGTTATCTGCATATCTGAGGTTATTGATATTTCTCCCAGAAATCTTAATTCCAGCTTATGCTTCCTCCAGCCCAGCATTTCTGATGATGTACTCTGCATACAAGTTAAATAAGCATGGTGACAATATACAGCCTTGACGTACTCCTTTCCTGATTTGGAACCAGTCTGTTGTTCCACGTCCAGTTCTAACTGTTGCTTTCTGACCTGCATACAGGTTTCTCAAGAGGCAGGACAGGTGGTCTGGTATTCCTATCACTTTCAGAATTTTCCAGTTTGTTGTGATCCACACAGTCAAAGGCTTTGGAATAGTCAATAAAGCAGAAATAGATGTTTCTCTGGAACTCTCTTGCTTTTTTGATGATCCATCGGATGTTGGCAATTTGATCTCTGGTTCCTCTGCCTTTTCTAAAACGAGCTTGAACATCTGCAAGTTCACGGTTCACGTATTGATGAATCCTGGCTTGGAAAATTTTGAGCTTTACTTTACTAGCATGTGAGATGAGTGCAATTGTGCGGTAGTTTGAGCATTCTTTGGCATTGCCTTTCTTTGGGATTAGAATGAAAACTGACCTTTTCCAGTCCTACGGCCACTGCTGAGTTTTCCAAATTTGCTGACATATTAAGTGCAACACTTCCACAGCAGGTTCAAAGAGTTGCTAATCAAAGAAAGGAGGGGATGCAGGAACAAAGGAGCAGCAGTCAAAAACCAATAATGTGGCCTTGGGGCAGCATCCTCATTCCACTTCAGAGGATATACATAGCAATATCATTGAATTCTTCTGTAGAACAAAACCCCCAACAAATGGAAGATGTTAACTACTTGATGAAACATTCTTCATTCCAGAGAGAAGGCCACAGTTTGATAACCTTGAGAACCACAGAAGCTTATCAGGAGAACATCTGAGATCAGATTAGAGGAGTGCAGTCCCCGTACACACTCTGATCCTTATCAGCAACCCCACCCTTGAAGCATTGCCATAAAACTCTTCACCAAATCCTTCTGGGTTGGGGCAAAAACTTTTGACAGCATTAACCCACTGTGTCCCCCTTAGCCTGGAAAATAATAAAGCTCTTCTTTTCTATTTCACCCAAAACTCAGTCTCAGATTCCATTCGGCACCAGTGCACAGAGGCCAAGTTTCAGTGTCCAATGTAGCACTGACTTGGAGATGACCCCACAGGGATCTCCTGACTCAGTCAGAGGTTCTGAGGTTTTCCCCACACCAGCTTCTTTCGAGAGAGCAAAGGGTTGAAGAATTCCTTTAGAGGCCAGAACACCTGTGACTTTTGCCTGGGAAGTGCTGAGCCCCAGTCACACCCAGTCTACCATCCTGGCAGAAAAACTCCAAGGAGGGAATGGAGTTTAGAAGAACAATCCTAGCAGCTGCCAAGATCACCTTTCACATCATCTTGGTCAGCTAGGGGATCAAAAATGTGGACACAGTCTTTATAAATCAATTCAGAATGCATCCTATGGAAATGAACTAGGACAAGTGTCTGGGGCATGACTAGGTCCATTATCAAGCCAGATAGCCCAGGGTTCAAGCCAAGACCTCCACACACAAAGAATCTGATGGTAAATCATCTCCTCATGCTTCTACTGGCAACATTAATTGTCCACACAAATTTAACCTCCCCCCACTGAAGCCAAAACAGCTGTCAATGAATGATGTATTTGAATTTAACCTATTATTTCTCAGCAATTGATGGAGTCTCACAAATATTTCCAGGGGCAGATCAAGGAAAAACATCTTACTTATGCTAGCAAAAGGTTATCTACAGAATACATATAAATATTTTATTGAGAAAACAGAAAAGCTAGATGACAAATACAGCCAACCTGCTGAGACAGTTATCCATTCTCAGAAAATATCTAAGAGAATAGGGATGGTGGGGGCAGCTGGGGGAGAAAAAGAGAAGATGAGAGATGGCTCCCATCAGCAGCATTACCTATTGTTTGAATCGTTGGAATCTCCTTCTCCTCCCCTGGTTCCATCTTTCCACTTTAAAGGAAAATGCTTGCTGTAGGATTAGGCTAACTTTCCTATTTAATAGAATAAAAAAGGAAAAACAAAGCAGAAACACTAAATGCATAACAATGATGACCTTCAAATTGCTAAGCTTAGAGCTCTGGCCTTTGCTCTGTGCTTGTAGCAATCTCTCAATAACTGATTAAAGGATTAACCAGCCAATTTGTTCAAAAGAACACAAGATTTATATACTTATAAGGTCCAGGAAGACATACACCTGAATTAGCATAACAATAACCTACATCAGAGGAGTCAGACAGAAAAGTAATTCATATTTATAGTTTGAATGTTAAAACTAACTATAAAGTAGAAAATGGAGTCTACCTTGTCACTAGCTCCCACAGCATTAAAAACTGCGAGTTGGTTTTATCTGTTCTTCTCCAACAAACAAGTCTAATTAGAAATGAAAAGCATGCATCAATCGCATGCAGATTAATGACTCACAGATCTACACAGGTCTTATCTAAGGATCTTAAAGAGATTCCATCTGACTTTAACTGGCAGGAAAAACAAAAAAGGTGAATTCCCAGCTGCAACAGAGCAGAGAGGATGTCAGGCGTTATCCAGGGTTCCAAAGAAGGTGAGCCAGACTGGGCTGGAAGGGTGTCATTAAGAGCTGTGAGCTCACCCTGGGGAGGCAGGTGCTAGACAAACAACCTAATCCCAGGCTTTTGGTTTTAATCGGGCCCCACCCTCTGCAGTGCAGAACTGTTTACTTAGAAGGACAAGAATCCCATTCTCTGTGTCAGTACAAGGGAAACACACCCTCTCCCTCTCCTGGAGGGTGAGATGACTGGGTTCAGGTATGGGAACTGGTGTGTTGGTTCCAAAAGAGTCTTCCGGAGCAAGTCACTGCAGGCAGACGTGCAGTGGGAACAGGCAGCCAGCTTCAGGCTAATCTGTCTGCCAAAGGCTGAGAGTCCTCATACTGAGATGAAAGGACTGGAGAGAACCCAACCCCATGACTTCTGACCTGCCGCTAATTCCACCTTGTAAGGACTGACCTCTGGCTGCAGGTTCTAATCCCTAGGCAGGGTTTAGTAAAGGAAGTGAGGAAACAAACGAGGAATTAGGATTTTAGTATCAGAGAGTATGACTGAATGCTAAAAAAGCATCCCCAGCAGCAAGCAAAGGGAAAGCACAAATCTGATTTTATCAGGTGTGCCTGACTTGCCTCTAGGCTAAGAGATGTTTTACCCATTCCCCTCTCTTCCTCCATCTTCTCAGACAAGAGTAAGCTAGCCAGTCCTTGAAAGTGTCCAGCTCTTTGGGACCCCATGGAGTGTGTAGCCTACCGGGCTCCTCTGTCCATGAATTCTCCAGGCAAGAGTACTGGAGTGGGTTACCATTCCCTCCTCCAGGGGCTCTTCCCGACCCAGGGATCGAACTCAAGTCTCCCGCATTGCAGGCAGATTCTTTACCATCTGAGCCACCAGGGAAACCCAGTTGATTTAAACTGGCTCCTCAAGAAGATCTCCTTCACAGGATTTCATCCTCCTTCTCTGCCCTTCCAAGCCTTCCCCCAATGCCCTCACTTCCTTCAGAAGTCAAGTTCCCATTCTCCACTTAGCTGCTCCAAGCTGGTTTGTCCTGCCTGTGTTTCCCTGTTCTTTCCCAGAACCCACCCCCATGACTCTGCCATGCAGCCTTCATCTCCCAAAGCCTTCCTCAGGGTCACCTCTATGGAGAAACCTTTCCAGAAATTTCTACCTGACTCTACTACAGTTATTTAGCAGCCCCCCTGAGCAGCTGTGCATTCATCTGACTCTGGGTTAGGTTGGGTTGTTTTGCTGTGTCTTTGTGAGTGAGTATTTTGTATGAGTCTCTTGTTGTGAGTATGAGTGTCAAGTGCCTCATCATAGAGTGTCCACCATACACTCCTCACACAGGGCCCGTTACTGTGCTCTGAACTTCCTCAGCCTCCAGCACTCAGCACTGCAGGGCTATAAACTTATAGCACAAGCCAGTCTGTCTGGGCCTACGTGGGTAGATGAGGTACACCCAGAGACACAGAAATTCAGTTAATAATATGCTCAACACAATCATCACCTAATTTCAGCCACTAATCCACAGGTATGAAATGAACACAACTGACTGAGTTTTTGCTGTTGTCCTTGGTTTAGCTCTGATGGACACATTCAAACCACATTGTTATACCACACCCCTTCCTAATTTTTTTTTTTTAATCCCACTTGAATCATCTTTTGTACTATCAAGACATGGGCCTGTAGTATGGTACTGGCACAAAGACAGAAATATAGATCAATGGAACAAAAAGAAAGCCCAGAGATAAATCCACACACCTATGGACACCTTATCTTTGACAGAGGAGGCAAGAATATACAATGGAGAAAAGACAATCTCTTTAACAAGTGGTGCTAGGAAAACTGGTCAACCACTTGTAAAAATGAAACTAGAACACTTTCTAACACCATACACAAAAATAAACTCAAAATGGATTAAAGATCTAAATGTAAGACCAGAAACTATAAAACTCCTAGAGGAAAACACTCTCTGATGTCAATCATAGCAGGATCCTCTATGACCCACCTCCCAGAGTAATGGAAATAAAAGCAAAAATTAACAAATGGGACCTAATTAAAAGCTTTTGCACAATGAAGGAAACTATAAGCAAGGTGAAAAGACAGCCTTCAGAATGGGAGAAAATAACAGCAAATGAAGTAACTGTCAGAGAATTAATCTTAAAAATATACAAGCAACTCCTGCAGCTCAATTCCAGAAAAATAAATGACCCAATCAAAAAACAGGCCGAAGAACTAAACAGACATTTCTCCAAAGAAGACATACAGATGGCGAACAAACACATGAAAAGATGCTCAACATCACTCCGTTATCAGAGAAATGGAAATCAAAATCACAATGAGGTATCATCTCATGCTGGTCAGAATGGCTGCGATCCAAAAGTCTACAAACAATAAATTCTGGAGATGGTGTGGAGAAAAGGGAACCCTCTTACACTGTTGGTGGGAATGCAAACTAGTACATCTACTGTGGAGAACAGGGTGGAGATTCCTTAAAAAACTGGAAATAGAACTGCCATACGACCCAGCAACCCCACTACTGGGCATACACACTGAGGAAACCAGAATTGAAAGAGACACATGTACCCCAATGTTCATCACAGCACTGTTTATAATAGCCAGGACATGGAAGCAACCTAGATGTCCATCAGCAGACGAATGGATAAGAAAGCTGTGGTACATATACACAATGGAATATTACTCAGCTATTAAAAAGAATGCATTTGAATCCGTTCTAATGAGGTGGATGAAACTGGAGCCTATTATACAGAGCAAAGTAAGTCAGAAAGAAAAGCACCAATACAGTATACTAACGCATATATATGGAATCTAGAAAGATGGTAACAATGACCCTATATGTGAGACGGCAAAAGAGGCACAGATGTAAAGAACAGACTGTTGGACTCTGTGGGAAAAGGCGAGGGTGGGATGATTTGAGAGAATAGCATTGAAACATGTATATTATCATATGTGAAATAGATCGCCAGTCCCGATTTGATGTATGAGACAGAGCTCTCAGGGCTGGTGCACTGGGATGACCCAGAGGGATGGTACGGGGAGGGAGGAGGGAGAGGGCTTCAGGATGGGGAACACATGTACACCATGTGTACATCAACACATGGCTGATTCATGTGAATGTGAGAGAGTCATTTTCTAGGCAGGTTGATAAGGAGTCTGGGGTCCCCAAAGAGAGAGGGGTCTGGAATTCTCAAGGAGGAAGAAAGGACAAACTTTTTTTCTTTCTCCACATTCCTTAGGATTATATACCAATGATGTATCCCGCCTAAGGACAGTCTTTGGATTCAACCTTCTGTTATCTTAAAATGTTAATTATGGGAGTAGACCTGGTCTTTACAAGGATGTATCTTGCCTGAGGACAGTGTTATCTTAAAATGTAAATTATGGGAGTAGGTCTGATGAGGTCTTTACAACCTCCAGACATTCTTTGGATTCACTGGAGAGTATATAACTTCATTGTTAACACTAGCAAGCGGGTACTCTTTCTGCCCCCTTCTGATGCCTATGTCAGAAGCTTTCTCTATCTCCTTTATACTTTAATAAAACTTTATTACACAAAAGCTCTGAGCGATCAAGCCTCGTCTCTGGCCCCGGATTGAATTCTTCTCCTCCGGGGGCCAAGAATCCCGGTGTATTCGCGTGATTCAACAACAACCTTTCAAATGTATGGCAAAAACCACCACAATATTGTAAAGTAATTAGCCTCCAATTTAAAAAAAAAAGACATGGGCCTGTAAGTATAGGAGTCTCAGTCTTTCAAACGAGAATGCAATGACATTGCCTAACAGGGGAATTTTTCCTATCAGACATGAGACGTATCCCCATGATGTACAATTAAGTTCTCTTTATTTTTACATTAAACAAATCGTCGGTCATCTTTCTAAGCAAGAATAAAAAGTATATTAATTTGAAAATTTAGGAAAATCATGTGGTCACCACATAGAGCAAAGAAATCCTGTTTAATTCCAGTAATTGTTTTAGCCCTAGAAGGCACGGCCACCTAGAAAATATGTCCAGTGAATGGGAAATAAGATTCTGGGATTAGCAAATGAGGCACTCATAGATTTGTTTATTCTGAGTCTCTGACCCGACCCATTTGCCACAGAAGGAAAACATGAAAGCGTGTGTCTTTTGGAATGAATTCTTGGCACCCCATAAAGACTAACCCAAACACCAAGGAGGCTTGAGACTGCCTGACTGCCTGAGAGTGGACCAGAGCCAGCTGAGGGGACAACTAGAAACAAATCCAGAACTTCAGTGAGTGGGAAATAAGCAAAGAGGGTGGAGGAGGGACAGAAGGGGGCCAGAAAGACATCAAGGTTAATTTAGACAAAGATTAGGCTCAGCTAGTGGCTCTCATCATCACAGATGTCAGAATACCACCAGGGGCTTTAAAATACAATAGCCAAAATGGATCTTTTTTGTTTGTTTGTGTGTGCCAATCAATGTGATTCCCCAGTAGAACTGCTTTTCAAACCATCACAAAAGTGAAAAAGGTTCTCAATCCCACTTCCTCTTTTTGCTCCTAACCTCTTAGAAATAAGCTACCAAACAGGTTACTCACACAGCAACCTCAATCTCAAGAGTTAACTTGATGGAAGTATTTGTTTTTTGTCTTGTCTCAGACACAAATGCATTTGGTTTTTATAAGGCAGTGGAGGAGGGGTTCTGAGAAAACATATTCATGATTTACAATATGAAACCATTTTACTGATCATCTTCTAGTATCAGGATGAAAGAGATTAATTGGCATGAAGCAATTTCCAAGGTCAGCTCACTGACTTTTCATTGATGGACAAACCATATTCCTGGCATCAGAGAATTTTAAAGCTGGACAGGGCATTGGAGATCATCTTACCAATTTCCACATTTTCCAGATGAAGAACCAAAATCACAGATCATCAGCAATTTTTACAAGGTAACATAGTGTTACTGGCAAAGCCAAAACTAAAATAAAGATCTCCAGACTCAACATACAGATTCAGCTATATCTGGTTACCTTCTTCCTATTAGCTGATAGGCCATCCTGACAAATCATCTCTAAGGAAATCTCAGTGGCCATTTTCTTGAAGAACACAGGCTGGTTGACACTTCAGTCTTACAAAAGTCCCACCAACCTCAGCATTCCCAGTTAAATTAGCAGTTTGACAATTTCGCTTCATGAAGGTACAGGTATCTTTGATATCTGAAATATTCATTTCAGCCTCAAATAAAAGCAGATTCATTATTTTTCTAAACAATAATATTATGAAAGAATCCACCTATGGAGCACCCCCTACCACCAAGAAAAGCCTCACAAACTTCTAGAAAGCCATCAGCTTACACCAAGTATCTCTAGGGGAAAAAAAAAAAAACCTCCTAGAGAATGCATGCATACTAAATTAAGCATTCAAAATCAATTTTTTACAAATATTGGTCAACTTAGACAAAACACATCTTCAAAATCATCTAATGGTTTATGACCCTGGGTATGTCATTTCTAAGATAATTTTTCAACGTTTAAGTAATTCAGTTTATTATAAAAGGACAACTTCATTACTTAAAGGAAAGGATGAACCATAGCTGTAAGACAATCAGGCTTTTCAGTTTCTTGAATGTCCCAGCTTTTCTGTGCTCACCAGTACTACCCTGACACCCTCACACATTTCCTGAGCCTGGACGACAACCAGCTGCCACTTAACCCTGCGTTAAACATTGGTGGTAAATGCTGAAATTCCACAGCTCGCTCTCTTATGTTGTTATTTGAGCAAAAAGACAGCTGCTCACTGTTACACTCAAGACAGCCATTATCTATGGCTCCATGCAGTTCCCTCCAGCACGCACTAGCACTTGGCCTACAATGGTTCAGTTCAGTTCAGTTCAGTCGCTTAGTCATGTCCGACTCTTTGCGACCCCATGAATTGCAGCACGCCAGGCCTCCCTGTCCATCACCAACTCCCAGAGTTCACTCAGACTCACGTCCATTGAGTCAGTGATGCCATCCAGCCATCTCATCCTCTGTCGTCCCCTTCTCCTCCTGCCCCCAGTCCCTTCCAGCATCAGAGTCTTTTCCAATGAGTCAACTCT
>NW_011495032.1:42392957-42432045 GCF_000754665.1 Bison bison bison | reverse complement strand
AAGGAAATGGCAACCCACTCCAGTGATGAGGTGGCCAAAGTACTGGAGTTTCAGCTTTAACATCATTCCTTCCAAACACCCAGGGATGAGCTCCTTTAGAACCAACTGATTTGTGACCTCTGGATTGTTTAAACATATTTGTGTGTGTGTGTGCCCCTGTATGTGTGTGTGTGCTACCCATTCTTTGACAGTCTCAAAGACTTGACACATTCAATGTATTGGGTGAAGAATTATTAAGCTGAATGGAATGCAGTAGGATTTCATTCACTTATTTGGGGCTAAGGTGACCAGATACATTCTTTCCAGTTTATATTAATATTTCTCTGGACATTTTTGTAACTAACTCAAGAAACTACTTCCTGGTTGTTCACATGCTGCAAATCCATATTGTAACATAAAGGGAGAAGGAAGAGGAAAATCCAAGTAAATGGGACAGAGCTAGAGAAAATAAAAGTGGGAAGAAACAAAACATATAATAGGAAAAGAATGGACCAGAATTCAAGTTGTTTGTTTTTAATATAAGATTTGACTAACTCTTTGAGACTGAATTTCCTTTTCTCTAAAAAATGGAAATATGGCATCTGACTAATAGTGTTGGTGTGGAGGACAAATGATATATCTACACAATGTGTTATACTGGTCCAATGGTTGAAAATATGGTGAATCTGCCTAGGTTCATCTAATCCTAACTTTGCTTATTATTGTATGTCTTTGGACAAATATGTTAATCTATCTGAATCTGATTACCTTAATCTATAAAATGGAATAAGTAGCCACTTCTCATAGGGTTTTTTTTAAAGAAAAAACTGAGGCAATCCATGCCATACACCTAATCCAGGGCTAAAAATATTTATAAAGGATTCAGAACTGTTAGCTATTTTTATCATTGTTATTATTATAATAGCTTAATAATAATATTAAAAAGTACCTTGTTCTAGATAGTATATATATATATATATATCACTATATATGTTTTATTTCAGTTTACATATATATGTATTATACACAAAATATAATATATATACACACACACATACACACACACACACATATATATATTGCTTAATGGCAGAAAGAGATGATAATTGCCTCTTGGGTATGGAATCATGGCTCTTGAGGTGTCTTCACCCTAGGACTGCCAGTCCTCTCATGTTGGTTCATGTTTTCATGGGAGACACGTATTTTTCTATCACAAAATTTCCCCTCTGCCCTACATCCTTCAAAGTCACAAGCCTTCCTTTCCAGGCTAGACAGAAGGTAAGGACTGGAGGAGGAGATAAGACTATGGCAACTGTCTGTAACTTCTGGGTGATACCATCAACAATTCTCCAGACATCAACCAGTGTCCTACAATTTAATCAATTCTGACACTATCTTCCTGGAATTAACAGCAGATCCCGTGAGTCTATGGAGCTCAGTTCCACAGGATGGCCCTCACTTCAGATGCCAATCACAAGTATTGACCACCAGTGAAAGTGAAAGTCACACAGTTGTGTGACTCTTTGTGACCCCATGGATAGTCCATGGAATTCCACAGGCCAGAATACTGGAGTGGGTAGCCGTTTCCTTCTCCAAGGGATCTTCCGAACCCAGGGATCAAACCCAGGTCTTCCACATTGTAGGTGGATTCTTTACCAGCTGAGCCACCAGGGAAGCCCTTGACCACAGGTACTCCAGACCAATTGCATTAAATCTAGGGTTCCCACAACCCCTACCTTGGATTTGATAATTTGCTGAAACAGCTTAGAAAACTCAGGAAAATACTTATGTTTGCTGACTTTATAAAGGGTACAGGTCAGGAATCATCAAATGGAAGAATTGAATAAAGAAAGGTGTGGGAGTGGGGAGATGTAGAGCTACAGCATCTTGATGTGTTCACCAACCCAGAGCTACAGTGATGACCGAACATGATACCCAGTACCAGTGGAGAGACCTGAATAGTATTGCTCAAGATGTGTTCCCACAAAATACCATCCCATGGGAAGATCCACAAAAAAAGAGATCCTATAGAATTGAGAAATACCACATTCTGTATTGGCCTCACAGATATTCATATTAACATATGAAGGGCTCTGAGAAGTAAAGAAATTTATATAACTTACCCCAAAATTTCCAGACTCAATTGACTGTGGAATGCTTATTTCTGCATTAGCATCTCTCAAGAGAACACAGGTTGTATGTGTGTGTGTGTGCGAATGTGTGTTTGTGCTTAGTCACTCAGTCATGTCTGACTCTTTGCAAACTTATGGACTGTAGCCTGTCAGGCTCCTCTGTCCATGGGATTTTTTAGGCAAGAATATTGGAGTGGATTGCCATTTTCCTCCTCCAGGGGATATTCCCTACCCAGGGACTGAACCGGGGTCTCTGTGTCTCCTGCACTGTGGACATATTCTTTACCCACTGAACCATCGATTACCCCAAAATTTCCAGACTCAATTGACCACAGAATGCTTATTTCTGCACTAACATCTCTCAAGAGAACAAAGGTTAGGAAATGTTAAACTGGAGGACTTATCTGCTCCTGGTGGCTCAGATGGTAAAGCATCTGCCTACAATGCGGGAGACCCAGGTTTGATCCCTGGGTCGGGAAGATCTCCGGAGAAGGAAATGGCAACCCACTCCAGTATTCTTGCCTGGAAAATCCCATGGATGGAGGAGCCTAGTAGGCTACAGTCCATGGGATTGCAAAGCGCTGGACATGACTAAGCGACTTCACTTTCTTTCTCTGCCCCTCCAGGTAACACACACTCTTTTCAAAAAGTCTTTATACACATTATTTAAAACAAAAGAGTCAAACAGATGATATTTCTGGACCAGAATGAGGAATGGAGTAGTCACAGTAGCCAGATAAAGGCGCTATCTCAGGGGCACACAGCCTTACAGAAGGCTTCGGAAACGTACACCAGGAGGTGATTGTGATTGTTATTGACCAAGCACTTCAGGCACACAGTAGGATGTCATGTGTCTGTTCTCTTAATATTAGGTTGACTGTTATGACTTTCTCTGGCCAATTAAATATGAGTGGAAGTATCATGTGACTCTTCCAGAACAAAGTCTTAAAAGCTAGTGTGTAAGCCACCTCATCCTTTTACCATTAGCGAGGTGATTATGGAAGCCTGTGTTGAGATGTAGCTTCCATCAGTCTGATCCTTATGCACTATGATAAGTAGAGCCCCTTTTATGATCCATGATAGACACATAACCAGAAAGAGAAATGAGTCTTTGTTGTTGTCAGGCAATTAAGATTTAGGCGTTTTTTGTTATCAGAGCCTAACGTATTCTAATGCATATCATCTAGTTGACTTTATTCTATTTCCACCTGGCCCTCACCCTGTACTTAGTTCTCTCCATTCCTACTCTTAGCTTGAGATACCACCACTATCCAGGGACTGAGTTCACCCCAAACAAAACTGTTTTCTGTAAGAATGTTCATAGAGAATCTTACAACACTCAGAAACTCCCATTCAAGGCTTCTCTCACTGTGTAGAGAGAATTAGCCTCAATAGTTTAGAAAGAGTCATGCCTAATTTTATTGAAAAGGGAAATCAGTACATTCCCTTTGTAGACGGTGACTGAATAATTCATTGAAAGCTTCATTATCTATAATTGTGATAACACACACTTTCAAATAAAGTATTGCACATATCAAATATCCCTGATACATTTCTGAGCAAATATGTGCACATATGTAATCAGCTGTGGTAATCAACTGCACATCAACAAAGAATCGGAGTGTTTTAGGGGCGTAGAGATGCTGTTACAGTGAACAGTCATTCGGCAGTGTGGCTTATTTTAATAGACACATCACTTTAAAATAAGTCTTCACCATCTGCTGAAGCCTCTAATTACAAATGCAACAAGAACATAATTCACAATTGCATCATTAAAAAGTAAGACATAAGGGATTTAATGCATGCCTGTGTCCTTTTTTAATGCAGCAGACGTCTGTTCGTCTTTTCTTGTGTTTCAGGAGCAAAATTGGTGGCAAAACTTTCATTCGAGCTGAAATATCCCAAGTATATTGTTTCAGGAAAGACAACAGGAAATCCATATAAGGCTCTGTAAGTGTTAAAAATATGCAGAGGCCATAATCCTATCAATATTAAATTGGCTTTCAACACTGTTTTTCATATGCAAAAAGACACTCTATGTTCAAACTATCTACAGATAAGGGAAAAGTCTATTCAGCAAGATGTAAGATAAGGCAATTTAATCTGACCAATACAAATAGCTTGGAAATTCACCTCTAGTTAAGGTGTCCATAATAAACTAACCTTTTAGCAGCCTACTGTCCAAATGTGCAAAACTAGCTTACTGTGCCAGGCCTTTGCTAGATGCATGATGACCAGAATATATCATACTAAAGCACCTTGTTTAAGGTCAATTCTCTATTTTTTCCTCCAGATCAAACTCTAATTAATCAAAGACTGCTGAAGGAAAGAGACGCCATGGCACAAACTGTCAAAATAGAAGCTTGAATTTGCAATGCTGATACTTTACCTGGAAAATGGGTATCACCACCAGACAGACAAGATCATGGTTATGATCTTGAGGTCCAACCCATCCTAATTTGTAAAAACTATGTATATATGTATATATATTCATATTGCCTTTATAATAATTCAGAACTCTCAACAAATAGAACTAATAGTTTAATCTATTCCTGGGAAACTTCCTGTCTACCGGCAGCAGCATCACAATAGTTGGTTGTTTGTTTGAGTTAAGCAAAGAGAAAAATATTCATTACCTAACTGGAATGATACCACAGCTTGTGCAAAGTTTGTAATTTCCCAAGTAATCTGTTCCACAGAATATGAACAGGTGGCACGTATTCCATTCTTTTGCATCATTTGAAATTCAAGACAAATACTCTTCCCACAAAGTTATAGTGAAGAAATAAATCGTCTGTACTTAACATTAGGCCAAGAAATGGCCAACAGTAGCTTAGAATTTCTGACACTTTAGTATGAAAAATCCATTAACCTATACAATTCTTCAGTCATCAGGGGAAGACCCCAGGCCTCCCTGTCCATCACCAACTCCGGGAGTTTATTCAAACTCATGTCCATTGAGTCGGTGATACCATCCAACATCTCATCCTCTGTTGTCCCCTTCTCCTCTCACCTTCAATCTTTCCCAGCATCAGAGTCTTTTCAAATGATTCAGTTTTTTGCATCAGGTGGCCAAAGTATTGGAGTTTCAGCTTTAGCACCAGTCCTTCCAATAAATATTCAGGACTGATTTCCTTTAGGATGGACTGGTTGGATCTCCTTGCTATCCAAGGGACTCTCAAGAGTCTTCTCCAACACCATAGTTCAAAAGCATCAATTCTTCAGCGCTCAGCTTTCTTTATAGTCCAACTCCAAATCCATACATGACCACTGGAAAAACCATAGCTTTGACTAGACAGACCTTTGTTGGCAAAGTAATGTCTCAGCTTTTTAATATGCTGTCTAGGTTCATCATAGCTTTTCTTCCAAGAAGCAAGCATCTTTCAATTTCATGGCTGCAGTCACCATCTCCAGTGATTTTGGAGCACAAAAAAATGTCTCTCACTGTTTCCGCTGTTGGGACCGGATGCCATGATCTTAGTTTTCTAAATGTTGAGTTTTAAGTCAAATTTTTCACTCTCCTCTTTCGCTTTCATTAAGAGGCTCTTTAGTTCTTCTCTGTTTTCTGCCATGAGGGTGGTGTCATCCACATTTCTGAGGTTACTGATATTCCTCCTGGCCTTCATCCAGCCCAGTGTTTCTCATGATGTACTCTGCATATAAGTTAAATAAGCAAAGTGACAATATACAGCCTTGACGTACTCCTGTCTGGTATTCCCATCACTTTCAGAATTTTCCACAGTTTATTGTGATCCACACAGTCAAAGGCTTTGGCGTAGTCAATAAAGCAGAAATAGTTGTTTTTCTAGAACTCTCTTGCTTTTTTGATGATCCAACGGATGTTGGCAATTTGATTTCTTGTTCCTCTGCCTTTTCTAAATCCAGATTGAACATATGGAAGTTCTTGGTTCACATACTGTTGAAGTCTGGGTTGGAAAATTTTGAGCATTATTTTACTAGCATGTGAGATGAGTGCAATTGTGTGGTAGTTTGAACATTCTTTGGCATAGTCTTTCTTTGGGATTGGAATGAAAAGTGAGTTTTTCTGTTCTTTATTGTGCCCATCTTTGCATGAAATGTTCCCTTGGTATCTCTAATTTTCTTGAAGAGACCTCTAGTCTTTCCCATTCTATTGTTTTCCTCTATTTCTTTGCATTGATCACTGAGGAAGGCTTTCTTATCTCTCCATGCTATTCTTTGGAACTCAGCATTTAAATAGATATATTTTTCTTCATCTCCTTTGCCTTTATCTTCTTTTCTTTTCACAGGTATTTGTAAGCCCTTCTCAGACAACCATTTTGCCTGTTTGCATTTCTTTTTCTTGGGGATGGTCTTGATTCCTGTCTCCTGCACAATGTCACAAACCTCCATCCATAGTTCTTCAAGGACTCTGTCTATCAGATCTAAAGCCTTGAATTTATTTCTCCCTTCCACTGTATAATCGTAAGGGTCATACCTGAATGGTCTAGTGGTTTTCCCTACTTTCTTCAGTTTAAGTCTGAATGTGGCAATAAGGAGTACATGATCTGAACCACAGTCAGCTCCTGGTCTCTTTTTTGCTGACTATATAGAGCTTCTCCGTCTTTGGCTGCAAAGAATATAATCAATCTGATTTCAGTATTGACCATCTCATGATGTCCATGTGTAGAGTCTTCTCTTGTGTTGTTGGAAGAGGGTGTTTGCTATGACCAGTGTGTTCTCTTGGCAAGACTTTATTAGCCTTTACCCTGTTTCATTCTGTACCCCAAAGCCAAATTTGCCTGTTACTCCAGGTATTTCTTGACTTCCTACTTTCTCATTCCAATCCCCTATAGTGATAAGGACATCTTTTTGAGGTTTTAGTTCTAGAAGGTCTAATAGGTCTTCATAGATCTGTTCAACTTCAGCTTCTTCAGTATTATTGGTCAGGGCATAGACTTGGATTACTGTGATATTGTATGGTTTGCCATGGAAATGAAGAGAGATCATTCTGTCATTTTTGCGATTACATCCAAATACTGCATTTCAGACTCTTTTGTTGACTATGATGGCTACTCCATTTTTTCTAAGGGATTCCTGCCCACCGTAGTAGATATAATGGTCATCTGAGACTTTGGCCACCTCATGCAAAGAGTTGACTCATTGGAAAAGACTCTGATGCTGGGAGGGATTGGGGGCAGGAGGAGAAGGGGATGACTTAGGATGAGATGGCTGGATGGCATCACCAACTCGATGGACATGAGTTTGAGTGAACTCCAGGAGATGGTGATGGACAGGGAGGCCTGGCATGCTGCGATTCATGGGGTCACAAAGAGTCAGACACGACTGAGTGACTGAACTGAACTGAACTGAATTAAATTTACCCATTCCAGTCCATTTTAGTTCGCTGATTCCTAAAATGTCAACGTTCACTCTTGCCATCTGTTTGGCCACTTCCAATTTGCCTTGATTCATGGACCTAACATTCCAGATTCCTATGCAATATTGCTCTTTATAGCATCAAATCTTGCTTCTATCACCAGTCACATCCACAGCTGGGCGTTGTTTTTGCTTTGGCTCTGTCTCTTCATTCTTTTGGGGTTATTTCTCTACTGATGTCCAGTAGCATATTGGGTATCTACTGACCTGGGGAGATCATCTATCAGTGTCCTATCTTTTTGCCTTTTCATACTGTCCATGGGGTTCTCAAGGCAAGAATACTAAAGTGGTTTGCCATTCCCTTCTCCAGTGGATCACATTTTGTCAGAACTCTCCACCATGACCCGTCTGTCTTGGGTGGCCCTACAGTATTTGGATATTTATAGTTTATTTACCTGTTTATGGCTTATTTACCCTGTTATTCACCTGGGGCCAGACTATGGTGGAGGTAATGAAGATAATGGTGACCTCCTTCAAAAGGTCCCACACACACACTGCTGCACTCAGTGCCCCCAACCCTGCAGCAGGCCACTGCCTACCCACATCTCTGCCCGAGACTCCTGGACACTCATAGGCAAGTCTGGGTCAGCCTCTTGTGTGGTCACTGCTCCTTTCTCCTGGGCCCCAGTGCACACAGGGTTCTGTTTGTGCCCTCTAAGAGTCTATTTCCCAGTCCTGTGTAAGTTCTGTCAGCTCTATGGTGGGGTTAATGGCGACCTCCTCCAAGAGGGCTGATGCCATATCCCAGTCTGCTGCACCCAGAGCCCCCGCCCCTGTGGCAGTCCATTGCTGACCTCTACCTCCACAGGAAATGCTCAGACACAGTTCTATCCCAGTCTCTGTGGGGTCTCTGGGTCCTGGTGCACACAAGGTTTGTTTGAGCCCTCTGAGCATCTCTGGCAGGTATGGGGTTTGATTCTAAATGCAATTTCGCCCCTCCTACCATCTTGCTGGGGCTAATCTGCCCTTGGACATGGATATCTCTTCACAGTCACTTCAGCGCCACACAGCCACCTCTCCAGCACCATGCAGCCGCACTCACTGCTATATTCAATCTCCTAGCATTTCCCAGGATTTCAATGAACTCAGTGACTTGGAAATAACCTAGAATTCACTTTCAAGTTCTCTTTAATCTACAGTTTCCCTCCAGTAAGCTTCCTTCCTTACTAGATTTCTTTGCTTCTTTTTTCTTGCATGTCATCCCTTCTTTACAACTACTGCATCCCACAGGATGCATTACTGTTGACAGCTGCCATCTTGTGAGAGCCACTTCCAATCCTCTGGTGTGCTCCAGGGGAACTTCCTTTCCACTCAGTCTCCCTCTCCATCTTTATGGTACAATCTTTTATTACAGGTTATAGCCTTAGAAATCAGTGCAACAACAAGTCACATAATTTTCATCGTTTTTTTACCCTGTATAAGGCTCTCATCAAAGATTCTTCACCTGCATAACCTGTATGCTTTCTCTCATAAAACCAGCAGTTACACTTTTGCTGTCACAGTGAATCATTTTCACTTCCTTAATCCTTACATTATTTCACCTTTGGAGGAAAACTTCTATTGTTCCTAAATTTAAGCCAATATCCTTAATAGTCATCACAATGACCAATTTATTCACAAAATTCCACATACATAAAACTGATTCCTAAAAGATAGTAGCATTGCAAGACCCAGGTCATAAGAATATGACACTTTTAAAAACACTTAAATAAAACTAAAAATTTTGAGTACTAAGATATAAAGTGACCTCTCAATAAGGCTATATGGTTCTGTTTCCTAAATAGCATAATTTTACTTTCTCACCAAAGAGTAAAATAGAATTTTTTAAAGTCATAGAATCATAGAAATATGAGCCTAAAGGAATATTCCAGAGTGCCAAAATTCCCCATTCATCTTTATGTCTTCAGTCAGAAAGAAATGTACTTAAACCACCTCAGAATGATAATTCTCTATAATACTTTCTTCTGGAAACTTCAGAGAGGGCTCCCCAGCACTCCCCCAACACACACACACACACACACACATTCCACTCGCCCTCCCAACCTCCTCTCTCTCACCATTCTCCCTCCTGGTAATGCATTTCAGGGCCTCCCAGTCCACTTTCCACAGGAAATTCTTTCTAAACTCCCCATTTATATCAGTAGGAAAAGAGAACATCTGTCCATTCTTTGGTACAATAAATCACCTTTCCTGTACTTTAAGATTTATTGAGTTCCTCCAGCCATATCCTCCCTTAATCAAATAATGTAAATGCTTTTATTTTGTCATTTTTTTTGTTTCACTGATATTACTGGGTCAACATCAATCCATTTTTTTTTGGAAATTTTATAAAAATGTTTTTAAATCAGAAGATTTAATTTTGCCATCAATTTTCTAGCCAAGAACAAATTCAACTACAAGCTGTTTTTGTCACTGTCAGTTCCATTTTGTTGCCATCAGTTCTACAAGCAATAGCCATTATGAATTTGATAAGAGAAAGATAGCTTGTATTTATTTCTTAGCTAACCCATGAGAAAACTGTCAGCAGTTTTTGTGAGATAGAAATAAAGGTAAAAAGCAGAATATAAATAAGAGGGAGACAGAATACAAGCAGAGAGATTCACAAGGAGGGAGAAACACAGATCTCCAATGAGTGAAGCCAAGAGAGAAGCTACAGCATTTTTATTGCATTAACAGCTCAGCCCCCAAATTCATGGCATTGTCAAAATGCTCTTCATCCAGTGTGGTGGAATCTATGCACACAGCTTTGTTACAGTTTATATCTGGTTTCATGAAATTGTATTTTAAGTTATATGGACTGAATAAGAACATGGTAGTCTCCTCAGGGTTTTATCACTGCTCTGTGAAAAGGAAAGGTTTGGCCACAGTTTGTTCAGTCATCCATTTGTTCATTCATTCATTCACTAAATAAATGAGATGCTCAGCCCATAATGTGCCAGCTACAGTGCTCAGTACTGAAGACACGGAAGTATGAGGATGACTTCCATCTTCAATCTTGTTGGAGGAAGTCATCTTTTGTAAGTGTATGACAGATCCCTATTTGCTTGCTGGCTGTCAGTTCCTAGAGGCCACCTGAATTATTTGCCACGTGGCTCTTTCCATTTTTAAGCCAGCAATGGAACAGTGATTCTGGATCTCAGTATTCTTCTTTCTGACTCCTTCATGTAGATTTTAAAATTTTATTATTAACTTGGCCCACTTGAGTGATCTCTTTTGAAGCCATATATCATAACTTAATCAAGGAAGTTATATTCTATTAATGTTGAATTTATCAAAATTAATATATTACAATTGTATATTTTTATCTTACTTTGTGCATGTGTGCTCAGTCACTCAATCATGTCCAGCTTTTTCTGATCCTGTGGACTGTAGGCCATCAGGCTCCTCTGTCCATGAAATTTTCCAGGCAGGAATACTGGAGTGGGTTGCCATTTCCTACCTCGGGGGATCAACACCTATAATTATCATTGTAAATCTATGTCTTGGATTTGAAAAATCATTGAATGATAGTCATAAATGTAAACAAAGTGTTTATTTTAAATAAAATTAGAATCTAAATGTTTGAGATAAATATTGGAATACTGAGGTCGGAAACATTATTTCCACTGCTTAGTTTTCCACCAAACTTGTTTTCAATTCAGTATATATATATGTATATATGTGTGTATATATATATATAAATACCATATTTCATATTAACAATCTAGGGTTACTTTTTTTAATCTGCTTGAGAAATAATTGGAGATCTGCTCTTGCTCAGAGTTCCTGAAACATAATTTTCCCTACTGGTCTAACCCAGTATGCAAAGCCCTGAGGAATATTTCAGCAACAAAGGCCTTTTCCCATCAAACACAGGAAGAAAACTAACTTCATTTCCTCCTTTTCCTTCCTGCCACAAATCTACCTTCATATCAGAAGATAAACTGACCCCCAAACACAGGTGTAATTCAATATTCTATTTCAAATGCCATCTGATTTGAAACCCAAGTAATTAACAGCTCACTAGGGACCCTATTGAAATAAAAACAACTTTGATCCTATTCCCAAATCTCTTGCCAAATGGATGGGCAGTTCAACCCTCTGCATTTGCATGATTTGAAATGAATAACTATATCAGAAGAATGCTGTATATGGGAGTGCCAGCTACAAGGAGGGTGTGTTTTTCAACCTGATTATTAGAGGAGCAAATCTGAGTCTTGGGAAGGGATAAGTACTGACATGCACAGTTATTCTCTACCCAGAACTAAGCCAGCATCTTGGTGCTATGGCATCTCAGAGGAATAGAGGTATATGAGATGTAATGCATCTTAAGGGATAAAGCTCTAGTTCTCTTATTATACTCTAGAGAAAACATATATTTTACTCCTAACATTTTAATATACAGAGAACAGCCTTCTGTTCCAGTGGACAACCATATACAAACAAAACATATACAACAAGATGTGCTGTGCTTAGTTGCTCAGTTGTGTTCAACTCTTTGCAACCCTATGGACTGTAGCCTACCAGGCTCCTCTGTCCGTGGGGATTCTCCAGGCAAGAATACTGGAGTGGGGTGCCGTTTGCTCCTCCAGGGGATCTTCCTATCCCAGGGATCAAACCCAGGTCTCCCCCATTGCAGGCAGATTCTTTACCATCTGAGCTACCAGGCAAGCCCATAGAACAGGACAGTGTACAGTAATTTGTCCTCTTGTTTCAATGCTTTGATTATCCATAGTAGTTTACATAGTATGATCCAAACAATATAACAGCCTTATTTACAGAAGTCTCTTGGATGAGTCTAAGGTCCCTGATGGATCACCTAGATAGAGATAAACATGGACATGTAACTACTGGTCATTGGTACCTATAATACAACAAAAGTGGTCACTTGTTGAACTCCTACTTTCTGCCAGGAACTGTGCTATTGACCCCAGACTGCTTTCCTCTGAGCTCGTCTCTGTCACTGCCTCAGGTCGGACCCCCTCCCACCCCAAGTTATAGCGCTAGGATAAGAGTCAGGAATCTAGTTTTTATTTGAGCTCTGCCACTTTTTAGTCTGTGACCTTGCACAGTGCCCTCTCTGATTATTACTTTCTTCTGCTACAAAATGGAAATAATAAAACTTACTCCAGAAAACCACTGTGGGAGTGAATTAAAAATTTTAAGTATAAAATATTTTCAACACTGATGTTCTTTCTACATGAGTATAGTACATAATTGGTATCAATTCCCTGGTGGCTCAGACAGTAAAGTGTCTGTCTACAATGCAGGAGACCCGGATTCGAGCCCTGGGTTGGGAAGACCACCTGGAGAAGGAAATGGCAATCCACTCCAGTACTATTGCCTGGAAAATCCCATGGACAGCCGAACCTGGTAGGCTACAGTCTATGGGGTCACAAAGAGTCGGACACGACTGAGTGACTTCATTTTCACTTTCTTTCACTTATTATTTGTTCAGTTCAGTTCAGTTCAGTCACTCAGTCATGTCCGACTCTTGAAACTCCATGAACCACGGCACGCCAGGCCTCCTGGTCCATCACCAACACCCGGAGTCCACCCAAACCCATCTCCATTGAGTCAGTGATGCCATCCAACCATCTCATCCTCTGTTGTCCCCTTCTCCTCCTCCCCTCAATCTTTCCCAGGATCAGGGTCTTTTCAAATGAGTCAACTCTTCGCATTAGGTGGCCAAAGTGTTGGAGTTTCAGCTTCAACATCAGTCTTTTCAATGAACACCCAGGACTGATCTCCTTTAGGATGCAGTCGCTTTTTAATATGCTATCTAGGTTGGTTATAACTTTCCTTCCAAGGAGTAAGCGTCTTTTAATTTCTTGGCTGCAATCACCATCGGCAGTGATTTTGGAGCCCCCAAAAATAAAGTCAGCCACTGTTTCCACTGTTTCCCCATCTATTTGCCATGAAGTAATGGGACCAGACACCATGATCTCAGCTTTCTGAATGTTGAGCTTTAAGCCAACTTTTTCACTTTCCACTTTCACTTTCATCAAGAGGCTTTTTTGTTCTTCTTCACTTTCTGCCATAAGGGTGGTGTCATCTGCATATCTGAGGTTATTGATACTTCTCCTGGCAATCTTGATTCCAGCTTATGCTTCCGCCAGCCCAGCGTTTCTCATGATGTACTCTTCATCTAAGTTAAATAAGCAGGGTGACAATATACAGCCTTGACGTACTCCTTTTCCCATTTGGAATCAGTCTGTTTTTCCATGTCCAGTTCTAACTGTTGCTTTCTGACCTGCAAATTTCCAATCAATGAGCTATATCCTTTACAAATATTTTCTCCAATCCCCACACAACCTGAAGAGCAAGTATTATGCACATTTTCCAGAGAAAGAAATGGATGTACAGAGAGGAGAAATATCTTGCCTGAAATTTAGTTGGGATGAAAATTTTCTATTAATGACAGCAAAACATTCTCAGAGATTATACCAGCAAAAGATAAGTTCAGATAGAAATACCTATTGTCTTCCACAGTTTTATGAGTTCCCGGAAATAATATGCAAATATTGCATATGCTGCTGCTGCAGCTAAGTCACTTCAGTCATGTCCAATTCTATATATGAGATCACAGTATGTATATACAAAAGAAATGCACATCTTTAATAAGTACATTAAGTTTCCTGCTATTTACAATGCCAAAACATGGAGACAATCTAAATGTCCATCAACAGAGGAATGGATAAAGATGTGGACAATGGAATACTACTCAGCCATAAAGAAAGAATGAAATAATGCCATTTGCAGCAACATGGATAGACCTAGAGATTATCAACCTAAGTGAAGTCAGTCAGAAAGAAAAAGACAAATACCATATGATATCACTTAGATGTAGAATCTAAAATATGACGCAAATGAACTTATCTACAAAATAGAAACAGACTCACAGACATAGTGGTTGCCAAGGGGAAGGGGTGGGAGAGGGATGGATTGAGAGTTCTGAATTAGCAGATACAAACTATTATACACAGAACAGATAAACAGCAAGGTCCTTCTGTATAGTACAGGGGACTATATTCAAGATCCTGTGAAAACCACAATGGAAAAGAATATGAGAAGGAATGTGTGTGTGTGTGTATAACGGAATCACTTTGCTGAATGGCCACATTGTAAATCTACTATACTGCAATAAAATAAATGTTTAAAATATGTTAAGCTGCTCACACATAAACAAGGTGAAACTGATTCATAGGGAATGAAAGGCAGTAAGGAAATTAGCATCTCCCTGTACAGGCATGCCCAGTTTTATCATGCTTCACAGATAGTATTTTTCACAACTGAAGGTTTGTGGCATCTCTGCTCCCGGCAAGTCCGTCAGTGTCATTTCCCCAACACATTTGCTCACTCCATGTTACTGCGTCATGTTGGACAATTCTTACAATATTTCAAACTTCCTCATTATTATTATATTTGTTACTGTGATCTGTGATCCGTGAGTTTTGAGGGACTACTGCCAAAAATTACAACTCATTGGAGATGCAAATGATAGTTAGCATTTTTAGCAATCCATACTTTTTAATTGAGGTTTTTACATTGTTTTTAGACATAATGCTAATGCACACCTAGTAGACTACAGTATAGTATAATCAAAACTTTCCTACGCACTGGGAAACCAAAAACTTCATGTGACTCATGTTATTATGATATTCACTTTATTGCAGTGATCTGAAACCAAACCTGCAGTGTCTCCCAGGAATGCCTGTACTCCTTAGAGTCTGTGGAGCCCAATTAAGTAAAATTAGCATGTGCCAAGGTGGATAAGGTGAGTCACTGGGGTTGTAAATTTCCCTAAGGTGTCAAGAGGACAGCAACTCCTAGGTGAGATATAGTACCTTGCCATCTGCTGGGGATATTCATTACTTTCCAAATGGCCTTAGTCTTTTCTAGGCTAGGTAACAGCACAATTGAATTGGGTGATAACTTCTGCCCAATTGTTTCCATGTCCTCTATAGAGTTTAAACAACTTGTTATATTTTCTCCTTCAGAATTCTCAAGGTCTACCAGAGGTGATAGCAAGGGGGAAAAAAATGGAAGGTACAAATAAACTGTATCATACTAGAAGATGCATCTGTAGCTATCAAGACTCTTCATGCAATTCTATTAATTTCTGACCATCTGTCTTGGTCAAGAATGATCAGCCTGTGTTGAGGAGACAAACAAACTCTGAGGTCTCGGTGGCTGAATACAGCAAAAGTTTATTTTCTGCTCATGCAACTGGTTAGAGGAACTCTCCAGAGCTGCTGTCCTGCTTTTTTTCTTGTGGTTCTGCCATCTCAACATCTCAAGCCTCCTAGAATCAACAAAGCAGAAAAGAAAAAGACAAGATCTTTTCAAGACCCATGTCACTTTTGTTCATTGCACTGTCAGGACCTAGTCACATGGCCCTGCCTACCTGCAAGGGGCAGAGAAGTCTCATCTTAGGCTACCAAAGGAGGAAGCGGAGCCAGAAGTAGTATCTCGCATATTAGCCCATATGCAAAGGTACTGTACTGGGGGCTGGAATTCAAGAATAAACTAGACCAGGCCCTGCCCATGAAGGGTTCACATCCTGATAGAAGAAACAGGAATGACAGTTCGTGTGTGTGTGTGTGTTAGGCTCTCAGTTGTGTCTGACTCTTTGCAACCCTATGGACCCTCACCAGGGTCCTCTGTCCATGGAATTCTCCAGGCAAGAATACTGGAATGGGTAGCCATTCTCTTTTCAAAGGGAATCTTTCCAACAGAGGGATAGAACTCAGGTCTCCCAGGTCTGAGCCACTAGGGAAGTCCATGACAGAATTTACCATAAAGCAAAACACACTGTGAATTGTACTCTAATCCAGCAATAAAGAGTGCAGATAAAGGAACGATTAATTACAGCAATAGTTTTAAGACAAGATTTAACGGAAGAAGTAGCATTTGAGTGGAAATGAAACTAATTTTTACATGTCACTCAAAAAAGTATATTAGGGTGATATCTGAGAGAAGAAAGACAGCATCTGGTGCTGCAGAGCCCACCAAACTCCCAGAAAGTTCCAGCAGCAGAGAGAATGTGGAGGCACTGAAAAAAAAAACCCTGAAAAAAAAACCTGCCCCCATCTCACCCTCACGTGAAACCCGTGTCTATAGCAAAAATGTGTGCATAAAGCATAGCTCTTTGTTTTAATACAAATAATACCCTTTCTTCCATAATCTCCAAGCAAAATTAACACTGTTATAATCATATTGCCATGATTTCTTGTACTCTTATCACAACCCGGTGTGCTCCCTGTAGGCTCATAGTCTCTCACGTGTAAAGCAATGAATCAGTGACAACCTAGAACAAAGATCTGACAGCATTGCTCTGACTTTGCCAGAAATGAGCTGGGTGGCTTTTAGAGGAGTCACTTTACTTCTCTGCACCTCAGTTTGCCCACCTGTAAAATGAGATGGTTAGATATACCCTTGTCGAAGGCAATGGCACCCCACTCCAGTACTTTTGCCTGGAAAGTCCTGTGGATGGAGGAGCCTGGTGGGCTGCAGTTCATGGGGTCGCGAAGAGTCGGACACTACTGAGCGACTTCACTTTCACTTTTCACTTTCATGCATTAGAGAAGGAAATGGCAACCCACTCCAGTATTCTTGCCTGGAGAATCCCAGGGACGGGAAGCCTGGTTGGCTGCCGTCTATGGGGTCACAAGAGTCGGACACGACTGAAGCGACGCAGCAGCAAGTCTCTTTCTGCAATAAACGTCTCTGTAATGACAGTGTCCCTGAGCATTTATGTTGATGGTAAAAGCCCATCAACAGTTGACGTGGATGCTGTGAATTCATTCCCTAGACCTCTATGCAACATCCTTGCAGTGAAAGAGGATGAAAACTGAGAACTATGTTCCTAGACTCTGCTGCAGTGAGAGTTCTGAGCATAGATGCACTCCTATAAGATCTCAAAGGCAGGAGGGAGGTGGTGGCCACCTGCCTGCTCCTTTTGTCTGCTTTCCTCCTTGCAAGCCTGTTCCAGGCCATGTGAGGCTTTCTTATAGCCGAGTTCCAGAGTCCACCTCCCAGCTTCCTAGGCATCATCAGGAGGCAATCACAAAGTAGCAGCAGTGATGGCAGCTTCTTGATTCCAGTTTCCTGATTTCTGGATCGTGAATTGGAGATGTGCTCTTAAATACAACAACAGTGGTAGTCACAGACCTGAGAACTCTCTACTGGGTCTAGGAGTCACCCCTGAGAATCCAGCCTAGTCGTTCCTATTCAGGGAACTTTATAAGCACCTTATTCTCTCTATTAAAAGTCCTCCTATTTAAAATATCAGCAAACTTCACAATCTGTGAAGGACAGTAAACTTGAAAGAGAATTGGCTCACGGAATGTGTCTGGGACACCTTAGGAGCCAACTTAAATTTTCAGAGATCACTCTTATGTCATCAAGAGACATATGCAAGGAAGGGCCTTGTGAAGAGTTATAAAGAAGTGAGGAGAAGAAATCCCCAAGGCAACTACCCAATCAAAACGAAAAAGAACCATCTACATATAAATAGGTTGAGACTATAAACAGAAGACAGGGAGTCCTAGACTTCCTCTCCCAGTTTTAAGTCTGTTCCTGAGTAGTTATTGGGAATCCTAGAAAGTGCCTTTCTCATGTTCTGAGCCTTCAGCTGGGTATTATATTTCACATCCTAGAATGAGAAGATCCCCAAAGAAGCAGGAGAATTTTTTGTTTCTAAGGATAATAGCTAACTTTAATTTTTTTCTTCAAGAAAAAAGTTTAGAATAAAGAGAATGGTAAAATAGTAGAAAGTGGCCAGGAAGAAAAAAAAATGTTATCTCTAAGAACAAGCATGCTTTGAAGAGGGGGACACAGACTGAGTAACTATAGTGGAAACACTCAGGAAGAATGCTGGTAATGGGCCACACTGTATTCCTGAGGCCACAGGAGATGTTATAGGTCTAGACGGCAGACTGCTGTCCACAGAAACAGAACTGCTGGCCAGTGTCCCAAAGACCAATGTCCTCAGTGAGACTGAGATGACTGGTAGCAAGTGTCTGTTCCCATGCAGAGCTTGACAGAAGAAAGAAGAGAACACAGCATATAAGATACAGCAAGAGACTAAGACAGACCCCTGCCCCCTTGCTAGTGACAGTGTGACCTGGGGCCATGTCCAAAAGATTACAATTCTAGTCTCCCCACGTCATCTTCCCAGGAAATACTGTGATGGTTTCCACGAAGTAACTTCTTTCACCCAACTGACCTCAGGGTTCTAGCTGGAAAAGCTGCCTCTCAGAGGAGAGCCCTGGCCAGGTCAGGCTGAAGAACAATTGCAGCTCTTTGACTGGCAGCCCCACTGTTGTTGCCTGTGGTCCTGAAGCAGCTCCAGAAGCTCTGTGCATGTCAGGGATCTTGCCGATGAAGGCTCAGAAAACCTTCCCTCTCTGTCTGGAAGTTTGAATACCATGGGGACTCAGGACAGCTGCAGCTGCTCCAAGTTCCTCCAGGCACAATGTCCAGCCTTTGTTTAGGCTTCTTTCCCAGTTTCCCATCTCTCCATGGAACATTCCTCCGCATTCCTAATTATATGACTTTTAGGAACTGTCACACTTCCATGGGCACAGAAGTAGCCCCCAGCTCTGCACTCCCTCTGGGAGCTCCCTCTAGAGCTGCCCTATGGACACTGCCACCTGCCTATGGACACTGCCAGTGACCTCAACGCCTGCCTTGCAGTTGGACCTTAACTCTTTGAGTTCACATAGATGTTAGGCTTCCCTGGTGGCTCAGATGGTAAAGAATCTGCCTGCAGTGCGGGAGACCTGGGTTCAATCTGTGGGTTGGGAAGATCCCCTGGAGGAGGGCATGGCAACCCACTCCAGTATTCTTGCCTGGAGAAGCCCCATGGACAGAGGAGCCTGGTGGGCTATGGTTCATGGGGTTGCAAAGAGTCAGACATGACTGAGCAACCAAGTACAGCGCAGCAGAAGTTGTCTCAACTCATTTTCCCAAATCCCTCAGGAAACAGTATGCCCTCTCAGAGAGTACACTAAGTGGTTCAAAATGGGCAATTCACTTGAGACCCGTACCAAATACCATGACAGAGCAGACATGGGGATGAGCATCTCAAAGTGCTGAGTCCTAGGTACCTGATTATCACTGTGGAGCAGGCAATGGTATAATGGAGGGAAAAAACTGGCAAAGAGTCAGGAGACCTGTGCAAAGTCTGAGTTTAGGAAGTCATTTAGCCTTTCACAGGTAGGCAGGGTCATGACACTAGGCCTTGCCAGCGAGATGAACAAGAGCGACATGGATCACTTCTAGGCTGAGGCAATGAACGAGTCTTGTCTGTTTCTTCTCTTGACTGTGGAGGCTTCATGTTGAGATGGCAGAGCCACAAGAAGAAAACAAGATAGATGCCTGGAAAGTTGTTCCAACCAGTTGCATGAGCAGGAAATAAATGTACTCAGCCATTAAGACCTCAGGATTCGTTTATTTCCCCAACACAGGCTAATCATTCTTGACTAAGACAGGTGGTCAGTAATTCAAAGAATTGCATCAAGAGTCTAGATATCTATACATGCATCTTCTAATAAGACATACCTCCAGTGTGCTTTACAGAAGAAGGTCTTTGTGATAAAGATGGTGTTTCTGCATCTACTCAAGGTTTCTACTAGGCTCAGACCTATAATCTGGAGCTCTGGTTTTTTTCGAGAAAGTTCCAAAGGGATTCATCCCAGACAGACTCAACATGAAACCCTGCCCTTCACAGTCTCCCCATCTTCAACATTAGAAAGGCAGGGAGGGCTTCTCCCTGAGCAGAACCTTCCTAATGAGTGCAAAGCAGGTATTAGAGAGAAGTCTGTGTTGGAGGGAAGTTTATGTATTCCCACCTGAGACCTGGGCATCTCTTAGAAGCTTTAGAGAGATGGCTACTCTGAAAAGAAACATAACTAAAACCATTGGGACATCAGATTCCCAACAACCCCAGCCCCCAAAGAGAGCATTTTTCATTTTATCTGAGGTAAAACACAGGTTCCCCAGTGGAGCCCCATCCTTTCCAGGTAGGCTTCTGCACTCCCATCACTCCTTCCCCCATCTCCTCAGTATCCCCTGTACCTTCCCTCCTTTACTTCTTTCTCCATCTCCTTCTATTGCATTTTCTCTAGGTCTTCCTGTGGCTCCTTCTTCCTTCCCTTTCCTCCTCCAATGAGCTGATAAGCCAATGTTTTGAACTTAGACGACATTAAACACTTGAAAAACAAAATCATTTGCAACAGAAACATTGCCTTCCATGGAATTCCCTTGTTTATTGCTTCTTAACCACACTCAGCTAGAGGAGGTTCTATTTGTTTTGCTGTTTTCCTTTCTTGGAGAAGTATTTAAAGGATCGTGTGATGTAGTGCACATGTAATTATTTGTTGTTGTCTGCCCTGTATTCATCTGCTTATTTCTGCCAAATAGTCCCAATTCTCAGGAATTGGTTAGTTAACATTCTTCTGCATTAATAAACATCCAGGCCTTCTTGTGTTGATAGAAGCATCGTGTACATATGTAAATAGAGTTTAGAAACTCTATTTCTAAAATGTCTTCTGACTACCCCTTGTAATCTACTCTCAGACAGTTATCTCTTGGTTTTTGGCTTACCTGGAGAGGAAACTGAGGAAAAAGGATATTGTTTTTATTTCCAGAACTCTTCTGGCATGAAGCTGTTGTTGCTGTTTTTTAAACTAACTACTCTGGGGCTGTTTTTCAAAATTATCCATGAGAAAAACCAAAGAACCGTGGTGCATGACAATAGTCATTTCATCATGAGTCCGTGACATCTGAGCAGTTCTGTGATAGGTCAGTAGGACTGTGAGAGACAGCACGCCTTTGTCACGTGAAGTTTTGAAATTGAACACTGCAATACTTTCCTCTCCTCATCATCCCCCAGAGTTTGCATATGTCCATTTATAACACCCTCGACAAGAAACATCATCTGACTTAATAGCTGAGGCTGGCAGCAATTTTCACAATCCAGGAAAAGTCAGACTCCAAGGTATGCAAATTCTGAGTGTAACTCTAACTCTTATCACGAAACTCAGTACTTCAGTCTTCTGTCAAGAGTGTGGGTATGTGGGCATGTGTGTACGTGTGCACACATGTGTGTGGTATAAAGGTCCACACGTTGCAAAGAAGGAGATGGATATCCCAATTTCTCCCTAGAGAAAACAGCAATGGCCATGCTAATCAGTACAACTGCAAGTGTCAACATGTCAACATTGAGTTTTCTGAAATTATGCGCTGTGACTCAATAATTCAGAATACACCAAACTAGTGGACACATATGGATAAATTTTAAGTAGAGAGATTACTTCTTACAATGAATGCACTTGTTAGCTCAGTACAGTTTTTGCCCATCCCACCCTGTGGCTCAGATGGTAAAGAATCTGCCTGCAATGCAAGAAACCTGGGTTTGATCCTTGGGTGGGGAAGATCCCTTGGAGAAGGGAATGGCTACCCATTCCAGTATTCTTACCTGGAGAATCCCATGAACAGAGGAGCCTGGGGGCTACAGTCCATGGGTCACAAAGATTCGGACACAACTGAGCATGTCCAAACAACTAACACTTTTTCACTTTCACTTTACTGGTATAGACATAGTTTTTCTAGACATAGTTTTTCGATTTAAACCCATGCAAAGATATTGAATGCAGCATCTTCTACCTCCTCAACTGGCTGTTTCCTAGTAAATTTTTTTTTTTCAAATTAACATCTTCCACTGAGCAGAATTGATTTTGGTTGTGTTGCTCTCCTAAATGGTGCTATTTCTAAAGTACAGCATCTTAATGAGAACACGACTTTGTGTTGAGCCACCTGCATCCATCCACAGACTACTTTCATATTTACTGCCTCATCTTTATTTCAGTTCATACAATAACTTCATGAAGCAGGTATGACCATCTTCTTCATTACAAAAAAGCTTAATCTGCCAGTTGGAAAAAGTAAGGACCACACCCAGAGCCTCAGAGTGAATTAGAGCAAAGCTGACGCTCCATCCCAGTCTCTCTGAATCCAGCTCTCCTTCCACCCCTCACCAGTCTCCTCCAGAGTAAATGTTATAATGAAACTGTGCTTCTGGCAACAAGGCTGATAAGTAGGAGACCTCAGCCTTCAAATCACCTTGAAGGGCTCTCTCCTCTGCATCCCTTCTCGCTAGCTATCAGAAGTGGCCCCATAACCAAGAAATGAGCCAGCGCGCAACACAGCAGGACCATGAACCGCATGAAAGATGATGACGGAGTTTGAGGAGGTGAACAGAAGAGACACTCCCCTCATCCTCACCTCTTGAATCCTCGCAGCCATAATTCACATTTCCAAGGCCACAGACAAGCCTGAGGTCAGACCTGGAGCCTTCTGCAGAGAAGGCAGGCTAACCTTCCCAAAGCGTAGTCATAAATCTGTAGAAGTCAGAGATCAGGGACAAAAACAAATGTTTTAGTCACTGAATTATCAAATAATCATGTCTGAAGATCTTCCACACCTAGAAAACCAGGAGAAATATATTTTCCCCTGCACTTTACCCAATATCTCAAAAGTAATAGTCTCCCTGGCTTGATAATAATTATCATTTGTGCACACACCTTTCAAAATACAGGACACAGAAATCAGAGGCACGAGCAAGAAAATAAAGAAGCATCTGTTGACAGCTATATATGAAAAACAAAAAATAAAAAGGAATTGAGGGAAAGAAAAGTTATGTCCTAAAAGACTGAGGGGATGACAGAAGAATATCAGAATGTCACTTGAGATGACGAGTTACTTGTATCTAAGATTGAGGTGTAAATGCAACTTTCTGCCACCTTCTCCTCACTGTCTGCTACAGAGCTGCCTAGAATTCTCCACAGGCAGGCTAAACCCCAGAGTCATTCTATTTTCTCTGAGTCCCAGCTCTTGCCAAAACCTGGGACTTGATGGCAATCCATAGGAAAGTAAAGCAGTAATCAGTGCTTAGTATCAGATGCTACCTGTTAGTCTGAAGCTGTCTGATTAAAAGGGACAGAAAACTAACTTAAAGGCAAATGAAATGTGATGAGCACACAAAACAAGGGGAGCGCAGAAGAGGGTCTGGCTTCAAGGAATGGTGGAATGTGGACGTTTACACATTTTCATTAGCTCGCTCTCGTGTTTGTACTCTGTCTGTGTCTCTATCTCTCTCTCCTTCTCTGTCTCTCTCTCCCCTCCCACCTCTTCTTCTCATCAGGTGTTGCCCTCACTCCCTCCTTACAGTACATTTTCTCCATGAATGAGGTTGGGCCAAGCGAGTGCTGGGGAAAGCACAGTTAGATAACTCCAGGCTTGTACCTGTTCAGCTAGCAACCTAAGACGGGATGAAAAGTGTTTCCATGTAGAAAACTCCATGCAAAAATTCTCATTGACTTGGTTTGGGTCTCAAACCCATCCCTGGGCCAATCACTATAACCATAACCCTAACCCTAACCCAGGGGATGGGGTGCTATGATAAAGCAGATCTAGGTCACATAATCATCTCTATGCCCTTGTGGTTAATGCAGTAGTCTCCCCGATCAGAATTAAATAAAAGTGATTGGGCAACTCCCCCTGCCCTCCCGTTAAAAGAGGAAATAATGAATGATACCAGAATTATGGTTGGATGAAGGAACTCAGAGGAAAACAATAAGTATCTTTTATAAAACATAGCTAAAACATGAGTCTTCCAGATTTTCCAATTCATGCTTCCCAATGGAAAGTCAAGGATCAAAAGACTCCTGTGGATTGAGTCTACCCTGCATTCATTATGAATCCATTTTCTTTACCACTCATTAAAGAAAATTTAAAATATTGTCCAAGTAGGATTCTGTTAAGAACTAAGCATTACCAAAGTTTGATAAATCCATGTAAATCAGATTATTCTTCAGTCTACCACTCTACATAAACATCATATGTGGATGCAAAAGGAAGACAAAACTCTGAATCTATCATGCATCTTTTTGTTTAGAAAATGTAAGTGAGCCCTTATTATTATCATATTAATATGCTGCTGCTGCTGCTAAGTTGCTTCATTCGTGTCTGACTCTGTGCGACCCTGTAGATGGCAGCCCACCAGGCTCCCCTGTCCCTGGGATTCTCCAGGCAAGAACTGGAGTGGTTGCCATTTCTTCTCCAGTCATATTAATATATATAATTTTATTATTATATTAATGTTATATATATAATATGTTGTTGTTGCTCAATCTCTAAGTTGTGTCTGACTCTTTGCGACCCCATGGACTGCAACACGCCAGCCCTCCCTGTCCCTCAACATCTCCTGGAGTTCGCCCAAGTTCATTTCCATTGAATTGGTGATGCCATTCAACCATCTTATCCTATACATATTAATAATTAAGGAAGTGTTCTCATTCCCCGGTGCAGTACAGACCAACCAAGCCAGAAGTAAAGCCAAAATCTGGGGGAGACAGAGAGAAAGAGGGAAAGCAGTTGCTTTCCTTGATCACATTGTTCACAAGCTGTTCTCTGAAACAATTCTAAAGGTAATAAATGAGTTATAAGACAACATAAAAATAAAGTCAAAGCGTTAAAGCAAGTTAAAGCAAGACTGTAAGACACAGAAAGAAAGTAATCAAAGGACACCATTGACTTGGTATATGGTTCTCCGGAGAACTCACAGCTCAGATCCCCCATCCCAGGCCCGGCCTCAGGCCTCACACCCTGTCTTTCTAGTAAGCTGTTTATTTGCTCTGAACCAAGCCTAATTTGGTCCCAGAAAAGTGAAATGGAGCATTAAGACCATTATCTGGTTGCAGGAGGGAGAACACACACAAAAAAGAAAATCTAGGAAAATGTGAATTAATTGAGATGAGCATTTATTTTTTGTTTCAATTGACCTTGTAATTGTTTCTACTTTCTTTCCCATGAGGTATGTAGAGACATAACCTCCAGGGCTTGTCCATTTACAGCAAGAAAGAACTCAGCGTGGCTCAGACGCCCTGTATCATTCACCCATGCAGGTCATCCAATTGATTCTCTCACAGACACGGCCATATGGATTGATTTAGCAGCTGGCTGCCTAGAGACACGGCTTGAGTCATCCTGTATAAATTACTTAACTCTCCACCACAAAAAGGAAAAAAAGATGTTTTCTTGCACAGCAGTAGCAATTAATGTTCAACATGTTTATGGAGTTTAATAATATACGGCCCAGCACCAATCTCCATATGCAATACCATTATCTTGAGAGAGGGACTTAGGTGGTGTCATCAGCATACAAGGCATGGATGATTGATTCATCAATAACTAAGCTTGGCCTTATTACAGCAAACAAATTAGACAATGCAGAATATATTGCCATATAGACAGGACTTCCTTTTCTTCAAATATATGTCATAATTAATAGTGGTGACCTTTTGGCAACACTGAGAAATAGCTTGCAATTAACAGGCTCACAGGCTCCCTCTTCTTGGAGTTCCTGCACGCACAAGTGGTTGTTCAAGGTTCAGCCCAGCTCAGTGGAGTGGAGCAAGGTCCAGACAACACCTTTTAGACCTTGGAAAGAATTTTCCCATAAGGTCAATCTCTTCATCTTTCTCATATTTCATTCAGGAGTGATGCAAAAAGGAATGTGGTGAGTCATTGAAATGTATCTATTAACCCACTTCTGTGTGCCAGGCAATGTTCCAAAGTACAGAGCAAAGAATGAGACAGAAGGGCCTTTGTCCTCACCACTGGGGGTGGAGAATGATAACAAGCACATAAGCAAATAAACAAATGTGTTTATAAGTTCTGATGTGTAACATGCTGGAGATAACATGGGTGCTCTTGACTCTACGTATTTTTAAGTGGCAAACAGAGATTTTAACAATAGGAGACATTTTATGTATTCAGCATTCACGTGATTAAAGAATCACGAACATAAGCAAGATTCATTTATTTTTATGGTATTTTACTTTTTCCCCTGAATTCTAAAAATACAATACCAGTTCCAGAGAGGAATGGGCATTGTTCGAAACTTGATCACGGAAAAGATTTAATTCCTTTAAAGTAATGAGATCTTTCACAATAGCCCAGAATAACCAAAAAACACAAGGATTTCCTAATGCTAAAAACAACAACAAAAACAGAGATCATTCTATATTTTTAAAAACTAGTTGTAATGTGAAAAAAAAATAGTGCAAGGATGTATCAGAATCACAGGAACAACATACTGTATCCCTGTAGGTTGAACCATGCATGGGCCATAAGTCCTGCACAGATTTTGTTCTCTTGAAATGTTTTATCTCTGTAACACAATATAGATGATATATATACAGACATGTTGAAGTTCGTATTTAGGGCGATTGTCCATAAAAAAATATAATCCTTTCAGCTGAAATACATAAAGAGGTGAGGCAAAAATCCTCTCACATGAATTCTCTGAAATCCTCCTTCAATTTTCGACTCTAATTTTAGACATCAGCTTGCTTCATTTATGCAGGAAGTAAGAATATTTTAACCACAACTGCTGGTTCTCAATCCCTTGGTGGCAGGAAACTGGGACAGTTGGGTTGGTTATGAAATGTATCTCTGTCACAGGTGATTTATCTGTGGTGATTTACTCTTCTCTGTCTCCCATAACAATGCCACTCTTCTGTGAATCCCAGTGTCCTTCCTGAGTCATGAGAAAGGAGAAGAGGCATGCGCTTGGCAATAACCAATAATAACCCTGGGCACGTCCGTGACATTTGTGGGGATGTAATCTGCAAGTCGCCATCATCGTGCATACGCATCACAGCTGAAAAACATTCACTCCCTCCAGATGACCCTCCTTGGCTCCAGCTTCTGCCTGGAGGCCTCAACCCTGTAGTCCTAGCAACCTCACCTTCCCCTCTGTTGTGCTTTGTTAGTTGCTCAGTCATGTCTGACTCTGCGATCTCATGGATTGTAGCTCCTCTAGCCCATGGAATTCTCCAGGACAGAATACTGGAGTGGGTTACCATTTCCTTCTCCAGGAGATCTAACCAACCCAGGGATCGAACCTGGGTCTTCTGCATTGCAAGCAGAATCTTTATTGCCTGAGCCACCAAGGAAACCCACCTCCCCTTAGGGTAGTAGCAATTCCTGCTGTTGCTACTCTCTGACTGGCCTCATTGTTCCCTATCCAGCTTGTCAGCCCTTCCACCCTCTGTACAAAGAATTAGCTGTATTGGAATGCCTCTGTTTTCAATAATAAGAGCACTTTGCTGTTTTTGTTTGGACAGTAATTGATACCAAGAGTTTGCAAGAAGAATTCAGTTCAGTTTATACTGAGTACCTCCTGTCCCAAGCATTGTGCTACATACCAGGGAAATTATGATACAGAAGACATCACGTCTGCCTCCAAGGAGGTCTGGTTATAGTGAACAGATCATTTCAAGATTACATGGCAAGCATGACAACAAGGCAGAGGCCCTGGGGCTCTGGAAACACTGAGTCTGGTTCTTTACTTAGCTGGATCTGGGGCTTGGGGAAAGCTTCCTAGAGGAGATGATGGTTGAATTGAACATTGTGGGATGAGAACCAGCAAGGTGGAAGATACTGGAAAGACCTTTCAGACAGAGGGGACAGCATGAATAACTGCACCAAAGCATTAAATCAAATGCCCTGTGTTTCTGGGGTTGGGGTCAGGGTGGGGAGAGATGGGACAGATATAGACTGGAAGGTGGTATCATTAGACCTTAGGTATGAAGCCAGAGGACAGAAAAGGCAGTCAGAGATAGATGGCAACGAAGGAGCTTAAATTCCCTTCAATGTACATTTGGGAGTAATTGATGATTTTTTAAATAATGAGACAACAATTACAATTTATCATTTAGATGGATCTCTTGGACTACAAAAGCTAAGATAGAGAAAAGAAACAGAAAACATTACTTGAGCCAGATCATTCTAGTAATTCAGTTCAACCTACCAGCATCAAGACTCTGGGTGGCAACCACCCAGAGAAGGGTGAAATTGTGAAGACATATCATAAAATGATCCCTTATATTTGTGTGGCCTTTCAAAGTTTACTCAGTAATTTTAAATATCTCTCATGATTCTCATAAAAATTCCATGAGTTAGGTATTAGAATTCCCATTTTTCAGATGAGGAAACTGAGCCTAGAAGGTAAAAGATTATGTTTCCTAACTGCTGAACTTAATATTTTTCTGCTCCCCATTATGTGATAGGATAAATTGATTTATCAGAAAGTTGAGTTTTCACTACTTAGAGAAATAATACGGGGACTCTCATAAACACATACATTGGACTATTTTGTAATCAGTGCATAACCTCTACCAGGCATGGGCTTCTTGTTGTTTAATTACTCATCTCATGGCAGATTCTATTTCCTTCGGGAATTGAGAATCACCATAGGTAATTGACTCAGCTTCTCTGGATGGGGACTAGCAGAAGACAGTAGGATAGAACCAGTAGAAGTTCAAGTAAGACTTTAATTATCCTTCCCCCAGCATAACAGAGGTGAGAATGTAGACGATATTACTCTAAAGAAAGTAATCCGACAAGCAGTTGATGAAGAATATACATGGATACCAGAGGATGACAGAAAATAATGACCTTTCAGTCCCTCTACCAGAGGCCTATCGGTCAAGATCCTGGAAACTCAGTCCAGGTTTCATCCTGGGACAGTGACAATGGATTTGTCACCACTGGTGGTAACTCTGCCCTTCAGAGAAGACAGGTCTTCCTGGTTTTCCTCAATCATTAAACCTGGCTAATACTGATCTCTTCTCCTAACAAATACTAATAGGGCATCATGATGCTAGCTCTGCATTCCCAGTAGGGGTTAAATGAGAAAGAAGCAATGGGTCTGTAAGGAGGCAGAAAATCCAAAACTGCCCCAACTTAATTCCCTGTACAAAACCTGCCTCTCAATTCACTCCTTCCCTTTCCTAGAATTGTTTCTGTTGTTTAGTCCCTAAGTCATGTCCGACTCCTTTGCAACCCCTCCTTTGGACTGTAGCCTGCCAGGCTTCCCTGTCCTTGGGATGTCCCAGACAAAAATACTGGAGTGAGTTGCCATTTCCTTATTCCCCACCCCCACTCCCCCAGATGAGATTGAACCCACATCCCCTACATTGCAGGGCTTCCCCAATGGCTCAGGTGGTAAAGCATCTGCCTGCAACTTTCTTTCTTTCTTTCTTTCTTTTTTCTCCTACATTGCAAGTAGATTCTTTACCACTGAGCTAACAGGGAAGCCCTAGGCTCAGATGGTAAGACTCTGCCTACAAGGCAGGAGCCCCGAGTTCCTGGTTTGGGAATATCCCCTAGAGAAGAGAATAGCTACCCACTCCAGTAATCTTGCCTGGAGAATTCCATGGACAGAGGAACCTGGCAGGCTACAGTCCATGGGGTCACACAGAGTCAGACATGACTGAGAGACTAACACTTTCACTTTCCTAGGCTAGTGACTCCCAAGCCAGGAACACACAAACCTTGGCACACTCAGCACCTCCTAGGTTGGAGCCAGAGATTTACAGACTTATTTCCACCCCTAACAACTCCCATCAGTAACAGTGATTCACTCAGGCAGCCATGATTCTGCCCACATTTGAGAATCACATTTTGACTTTTATGTGCATGCACCCAGGCTCCATGTCTTCATCATAAATAAACTCTCTATCATCACAGAAGAGCTGGAAGCTGGGCAGCTCTGAATTGTATCCCTTCCCTCTGGATCACTATGCCTTGAGGATGTTTGTGCAAGTAATACTCTAATCACCTATAAGCTCTACAAGCACACAGATCTTTTCTATCTTGTCTACTACTGCAGTCCCAGAATCTAGTATAATACATTTGCTGGGACGTAAGAGATACTCAATAGATGATAATAGCTAATATTTATTAAACATGTACTGTGTGCCAAGGAACTGTTATAAACATTCCAAGGCTCAAACCCATTTAATCCTCAAAGCAACCCTATGAGTTAGGTAGTGTTATCTGCATTTATGAACTTCCCAGGTGGCACTAGTGGTAAAGAACCCTGTCAATGCAGGAGATATAAGAGAACCCGGGTTCACCCCTAGGAGGAGGGCATGGTAATGCATTCCAGTATTCTTGCCTGGAGAATCCCATGGACAGAGGAGGCTGGTGGGCTTGGCCCATAGCGTCACAAAGAGTCAGGCACAACTGAAATGATTTAGCACGCATGTCTGCATTATAAGATACAGAATCTACAGCACAGAACTGTTATGTAATTTGCCTATTGACATGCAGATCATAAGCAAAAAAACGTGAGATTTGAATCCAGGTGATCTGGTCAAGGAGCTGGTGCTCATGACCATGAAATTACACTGCCTTCCACTGATTAAGTGACTGGGAACCCCGGTCTATAAGTGCACACTGCACGTCCTTTCACCCTTTTAGCCTACCTCACATGACTAAACACTGCAGTCCATTCAGGTAATGGTCCTTCTTCAAAGGAATTTTACTCTCATGTTTTTCCAGTGGTTCTCTATTTTGGGAGAAAAAGACTTCAGTAGCCCAGGCAGCTTTACTTTCTCTTGCATGAACCCACAGTTTGTTCTGTCTCCAGATCCCCTGACTGTACTCAGTGCTCATACATTTTCAGAAGTAAAACAAGGATGCTGGGTGGCAATTTGTCACTTTTAGCAAAGCCAGCATCTTCTTTCAGGGTGACCATGTATTTCACAAATCTCTCAGTGATTATATTTGAGCTGGATTCTTATGAAAAAAAAAATCGCTTTGGCTGTGAAACCCATCCCCTCCTGCAAATATCTGTTCCTACTTCTCATGAAGAAAAACAGAGGGGGAAGGAAATATGTTTTCAGCTTCAGCTGAATTTACACTGAAAGTTTCCTACCTCAGTAGTGCTGTGGTCTTTAAATGCACGTGTCCCTTTTATAATGGTTACCCAGGTGATTTTAGTCTCTCCAGAACATTCACCTTCTGATCCAGGTTTAAAAGAGACGATACTACTAAAAAGCTGCTTTAAACTTGAAGGCAGACCCTCGATGCTCAGAGAAAATGCTTATGAGGAAGAAAAATGATTTTGACCTGTATAGAAACATTTAGGGCTAAAATGGTTATTACTCTTCAAGAGCCCTGCAAATAGCCAACTTCTCCAGAATTAAAGAGAAAATTCAGAGACATTCTCACTGAATCCTGGACACTTCCTCTGTTTTCTAGCAAAGTAGATACTACGTCATCAGGCATATAACTGTAGTTTGGTCTCATCAGTTCCCCATGCCATGAGCGAGCCAGCTAGACCCCAAATAACCAAACTGGGTATGTTCATAGACCACTCAGCTACAGAATGATAGGTATGTAGAACAGGACAGGACTATGCCACAAGATTCACACCTGCTCCACCTCTAAGGTTTCTCTTCCTCGAACTCTATCCACTCCTCTAGCAAGTTTTATAGCTCTACTACAAAAACACAGAGGTCCCAAATCTATCCACTTCTCTCCATCAACACAACTGCCCTCCAATCCAAGCTACTGACACCTCTCTCCTATTTAGAGACATCTAACTATGGCTTCTCTGGTTCTGTTCTTTTCCTTTGTAGCAGCTTTACTGAGATTTCATTTACTTTCCAGGAATTCACCCATTTAAATTGTAAAACTCAATTTAGTGTTTAGTATAGCCACAGAGTTCAACAACCACCACCACTCTCTAATTTTAGAACATTTATATCACCATAAAAGGAAATCCTAAACTCATTAAAATCACTTTCCCACTTTAATCCCACCTTCCCAGCCCCAGGTAACTCCTTGTCTATGTCCTGCCTCCACCTATTTGTGGAATTATACAATACATGCTCGGAGAAGGCAATGGCACCCCACTCCAGTACTCTTGCCTGGAAAATCCCATGGACGGAGGAGCCTGGTGGGCTGCCGTCTATGGGGTCGCACAGAGTCGGACACGACTGAAGCGACTTAGCAGCAGTAGCAGCAGCACAATACATGCTATCCTATTACTGGATTCTTAAACACAGCATAATGTTTTTGAGGTTCATCCAAGTTGCAGTTTGCATCAGTATTTCATTCCTTTTTACTATCCAGTGGTATTTGATTATATGGCTGTTCCTTTTTCAGTTCAGTAGGTGATGGACATTTGAGTTGGTTCCACTTTTTGGCTATTATGAATAATGCTGCTGTGAATATCTGAATGCAAGTTTTTACGTAGACATATGCTTTCATTTATCTTGGATAGACACCTAGAAGAGAGAAGACAATGGCACCCCACTCTAGTACTGTTGCCTGGAAGATCCCATGGATGGAGGAGCCTGGTAGGCTGCAGTCCATGGGGTTGCTAAGAGTCAGACACGACTGAGCAACTTCACTTTCACTTTCCACTTTCATGCATTGAAGAAGGAAATGGCAACCCACTCCAGTGTTCTTGCCTGGAGAATCCCATGGACGGAGAAGCCTGTAGGCTGCAGTCCCATGGGGTCGCACAGAGTCAGACACGACCGAAACAACTTAGCAGCAGCAGCTGCAGACACCTAGAAACTAAATTGTTAGATCACATGCAATGCTAACTCTCCACTAACATTTTGAGAAACTACCATACCTTTTTCAAACTGACTGCACCATTTTGCATTTCCAATCAGGAATTCATACAGAGTTCCAATTTCTCCACATTCTCACAAACATGTATTTTTCTCTGTCATTTTGATTATACCCTTCCTAGTGTAAAGTGGTATCTTATTGTGATTTTGATGTGCATTTTCCTTATGGCTATTGATACTAAGCATCTTTTCATGTGTTTATTGGTCATTAGTATACCTTCTTTCCTGGTGGCTCAGTTGGTAAAGAGCCTGCCTCCAATGTGGGAGACCCAGGTTTGATCCCTGGGTGGGGAAGATGCCCTGGAGAAGGAAATGGCATCCTACTCCAATATTCTTGCCTGGAGAATTTCATGGACAGAGGAGTCTGGTGGGCTACAGTTTACAGGGTCACAAAAAGTCAGACACGACTGAGTGAGTAACACGTTCATACCTTCCTGAAGAAATGTAGCCATTCCAAACCTTCATCCATTTTTAATTGCTTTGTCTTTTTGATATTGAGTTGTAAGACTTCTATATATGGATGTGCATGCCTTATCAGATACATGATTTGCAAATATCATCTCCCATTCTGCAGGCTGCTGTTTCCCTTTCTTGATGGCATTATTTGTAGCATAAAGCTTTTAATTTCAATGAAATCTAAGTTATTTATTATTTTCTTTTGTCACATTTGCTTTTGGTGTCATATTTAAGAAATCACTGCCTAATTAAAAGTCACAAAGATTTCCTCCTGCACTTCCTTCTAACAGTTTTTATAGTGTTAGCACTTCTGCTTAAGTCTGCGATCCATAGCCCTTAAGTTCCATGTATGGTGTGAGGAAGGTACCTACCTTCTTTTTTTTTTTTTTTTTTAACATATAGATACACCATTATCCCAGTATTAATACAGACATTCTTTCCCCACTGAATTATTTGGCACCCTTTTTGAAACCCAGTGGACAATAAACATAAATGTTTACTTCTGGACTGTAAATTCCATTCGCTAATCGACATGTCTACCCTTGTTCCAAAACCACAGTATCTTCACTATTGTAGCCTTGTGATAAAGTTTTGAAGCTGGAAAATGTGAGTCTTCCAATTTTCTCCTTTTTCTACTTCTACTCTTGCTACACAATATTTAATGGTTACCTCCACGTTAGATCTTGTTATTTAATGTTTTAATAAAATACACATATTTTATGTAACAGTTTTAAGATATGTTTTGATGACTGTATTCTGATAGTTTTATCTTTTGCAATACCACTTATGCCTCGAATTCTGTGGGATTTTTTGTACTTAATACCTTTCCTCAAAAAAACCTTTCTACTCCACGGCCTTAATCGGGTCACTCCCTGCCAAAACCCTCCAACTACTTCCAATAACACAGAGTAAAATCCACTGCCCTCTCCTCTCCCCATTTACTTCACTAACCACGTATATTTCCACTCTTTCCATGCCCCTTGCTTCTAACCTCCCTGGCTTCTTTCTGATCTTAAAATCCCCAGGTCCTTTCCCACACAAATCCTATTGCTCCACCTCCTTCCTTAGCCTGGAATCTTCCTCCTAATGTTGAGGCATGGATCCGCTTAACAGCCAGATCTCAGCTCTAGTCCCGCCTTCCTTTGTGACATGGATCCCTTTGGCAGTCTTATGGACATCTTCTCAGAAGAATGCTTTAATGCCTAAAATAAAAGACATAAAATAACAAAGAACACCAATATCAGGATGCACTTATAAAAATATTATAGCAGAGAAATAAATGAGAAATATCAAAATACATAAGCTTCTCTATTCCTATAATAAGTAGTAAGACTTAGTTATTGGTCTCATAACTATCATCATTCTGAAGTAGAAAGGGGCATAAAAGACAATTTAAGATATCCACCAACACTGCAATGTAATATGAAAATATCTGATTTCCACTTGTGACAAGTCACAGGCATAGTTAATGGTAATTATGTTTTGTTGCTTACCATTATAATAAAAATGCTATCTTTTATTAGCGATTACAAAAAATAGAGATTTTTTTTTTAACCATCAGTTTAAAAGGTACCCTGAATTCTTTTCCAGCTTAAAACTTCAGTAATTATGGGGATGAAATTGGGAATCTGCTTTTTAATAAACTCCCAGTTGATTCTACTTTTTGCTCAACACTGGGAGAGATAGAGACTTATGGGTATTGCATGAGCTATATTAAGAAGCCATGTTCCTTGGGCTAAGTTCCTCTCACCCCATCAGGGGACTTACAATGCTATTATGGATTTGAGTTCAGGGGCTTTTGAGGAGAGCCATATTAAAAAACAGCTCTCTCTGGGCATCTTCTGCTAAAAACTGGGAAGAGAAGCTGAGCTGTAGACAGTCAGAGAGAGGCGCTGACCATCTGGCCAGAAATCCTACAGACCCCAGAGACACCATGAGCCTGTTTACCGAAGAGGTGTCATCCTTGTAAGTCTACAAAGCTTCATGCTTCAGGCCTAAAAGATTGTCAAGGGCAAATTAAAGAGCTGGAGTCTCTGAATAAGATAAATACATTGGCTCTCAACTGCAAAAAGAAAGCTACAAATCTAAAATTAATTCACGGCTCAATTAAAGTCTACAAATGTAAAATCCAACTGTAACTAAAAATAAATTAATTAAGTTGAATGTAATGATGCCTCCAAAGTGAATGTGCTCAAGGTAGCAAGGTCTTAAAATGTGTCTGGTACCCAGAACCATCCCCTCACCCCAGCAACATCCTACGGCAAGCCTGGAAACAGTGTCCCAGCGAGACCCAGGGCTCTTATTGAATGAAATCTCTAAACTCTAAACCCCCAAAAGAATGGGAGGCCACACTCTTCCTCCCACTCCAGTGTCAGTGAACTCCTCCCTCACTCTTTGGGACACCATCCAGGCTTTTCTAATCTCTAAAATGCACATTTGTGCCAAGCCAGGAGTCAACTTCAAATACCTATGGAGATCTGTAGGCCCCTTTGATTCCTGAAGCAATTCAGGCAGTGCCTTATGCAGATGCACTTTTAAAGGATCTATGATAGTGTCTGAAAACTTGTATATAAATTAAGTGTATTATTATACTTTTAACTATATAACATATACCATATTATATATTATGTATACATATTATATTTATACATGCATGTACATATTATATATGTTTACATACACATGCATATTATATATTTTGTATCTATATCCAAATATAGACACATACTCCAAAATATGAAAATGGAAAAATTGAAATTTTTTTCAAAAGAGAAAAGTTATACCAAATCCTTTTTGGTTCCTCCCTTCCCCAAAAATCTCTATTAAATGTTGCATGTGGTTTAAATATATTTAATATGATGTGAAACAGGACCTCTAAGAGTAAGAATGCCTAGAGCTCATGAAATTCAAATCCTTAGAACCAGGTAGGAAATAAAATGGAGACAGGTATAGAATGATGACCAGTAACTGATTCCTGGAACCCACATGGGCTACAGAGTTTGCCGAGCACACGCCCTTCCTGAGAGGGGAAGTGATGGCTTAGCCCTAGCTAACTGGGGTCTCTTGGAAAAGTAGGTTCAGCATTGCTGGATTGTCCAATCTCTAGGAAAAGTCAGAAATGTAGATTCCTATGTAAAATCTCCAATTTCCAAATGTTGACGACTAAGTAAAGGTTTTTATAAACACTCTTTGGCCCACAAGCAAAAACTAGCCACACTGGGTCTGGAAACATGAATTCAGAATGCTAATTCAAAACAAAACCAACTTTTTTTCAAAGCCAAAGACATTTCCCCCACCAGGTGGTTGGGGCAGGCTCTGTGTCTAACTAGGTGGAGTGGGGGTAGGGTGCAGGAGCAAGCAGGACAGGGCACACTAAGTGACTTCAGCCTATATTTATAGGTCCATAATGGTGTTCAGTGTGAATATTATAAAATTATTTGAAGAATAATTAGTTCGATAATGAGTCTGCAGGTGAGAAGCAGCTGTTTTGCTCCTGGGCTTGGGGTCACTGTCTCTGCTGTGTGAAGAGTCAGCAGTAATTAGAAGAACCCGTGGTGCCAAACTAAATTAAAAGTTTCTCAAACCGTTACTCACTGTATGATATAATTTTGTTTCATGTTCCCAGGATGAGGAAACTCGAATTAAGTCTCTATTCATTACAAAAATAGGCTAACTAATTGAAGGCTGTGAACTATCTGTTTGTCGATGGTACTGAATGGTTTCTATCCACTGTAACAGATCATTCCTCATGGAAATAAATGGCAGTTGATTATATGCCAGTGGTTTATTTAATAGCACTCAATTGTACTGAACTCTGAAAAATGTAATGGGTCTCGGTGGACCCTCCTGCCGGCTATTTTTCTGAAAATAAAATATTGATGTAATTGGATTTCCCACCCACACCGATCCTCAAACACACAGATGGGATCCGTTCAAGCAAAAACTGGGAAATGAAGAAATCGTGATAATCACTGAATAAAGTTATTTCTTTCAGAACGCTTGGGGTGCACTTAATTAAGCTGCCCTGAAATCCATGAACAACTTTGGGACAGTGTTTTTCCTAAGTCATAGGGATTGTTGTTAAACTCCAGGAAAAGGCCAGGAAGGGGGAAAAAAAAATCTGTCAATGAACACTTAAGAGGAAAGAGAAGAAACCTTCAGAAAGATTTCATGGACTCTACCTTTGTGACCAGACCAAGTGGTTGGTTCTGCCAGTTTAATGAGGAAAATGCTACAAAACCAGTTGAACCGTATCTTTTAGGGAAAAAAACAAAAGTTTGTTAATTGAATCTTTCACTTTTCAACTTGGCATTTTGCTGTTGTATAGACATAGCTTTAATCACACCCTGCAAGCAGTCAATTTCACTGATGTGACTGTATAAGTAAGACCACAAAGTTGAGCTTTTAATAAGATGGGCTTATTCTAATGAAAGTTCTTTTGGTCTTTCCTTTTAGCTTTTCTCTATTTTCTTTAGTCATCAACCTCTGGACTAATCTTGTTAACAGAATGATTCTGTCTGATTTTTTAAAATGTCTTCTCTGATCCAATCCAACTTGAGCAATTGAAATGCTTTCTTTCATCAGCATTCAAAAGGTAGCATTAGTAATAACAACAATAAAAGACTCAAATCCTCACTGAATTTTCCCATCATTCCTAAAACAAGATAAACAAGTCTTAGAGTACTGAAGTTCTCAGCATCTGAGCAGTGAAATATTTTGTCTTGAATGTAGACCACACCCTCACAAGAAGGGGACTGTCAAATGGCGCCATCCAAAGGTAATTTAGAGATCTTCCAGGTTTTTCTGCCATTAAAGCAAACAAAATGGCTTCCCTCCCATCCCATACAATGTCCCCTTGTATGAACAGATATTCATGTTGGAGCTGTTTCTCCTAAAGTAGTATAAACAATGGCTGTAAATTAGATCAGATTTTAGGTACATTGGAGAACTCGACAATTCAAAGAACTTTGTTGTGAAACTTTTTGCAAAGTGAATTTTCTGTGAATTTGGAAAGTGTGTTTTTACCTCCTCCAATAGATGAGATATAATTAAGAAAAGCAGGTCCATGGTCACAAGAACTGGGCCTTAGTCCAGCTCTTTTTCTGACTGGCCAGGTAACCTTAGAAACCTTGCTAAACCTCTCTGGACCTCAGTTTCCTCATAAGTGAAAGAAGGATCATTTCTACCTTCCGCAGTCTTCAAAGAATTAAATAAGATTATTTTATTTATTTTTTAAATTTATTTGTTTATTATTATTATTATTATTTTTACTTTACAATATTGTATTGGTTTTGCCATACATCAACATGCATCTGCCACAGGTGTACACGCGTTCCCCATCTTGAACCCCCCTCCAACCTCCCTCCCCATACGATCCCTCTGGGTCATCCCAGTGAACCAGTCCCAAGCTTCCTGTATCCTGCATCCAACCTGGACTGGTGATTCGTTTCTTATATGATATTATACATGTTTTAATGCCATTCTCCCAAATCATCCCACCCTCTCCCTCTGCATCAGAGTCCATAAGACTGTTCTATACATCAGTATCTCTTTTGCTGTCTCGTACACAGGGTTATCGTTACCATCTTTCTAAATTCCATATATATGCATTAGTATACTGTATTGGTGTTTTTCTTT
>NW_011495032.1:42392244-42392857 GCF_000754665.1 Bison bison bison | reverse complement strand
CTGTATCCTGCATCCAACCTGGACTGGTGATTCGTTTCTTATATGATATTATACATGTTTTAATGCCATTCTCCCAAATCATCCCCCTCTCCCTCTCCCACAGAGTCCAAAAGACTGTTCTATACATCTGTGACTCTTTTGCTGTCCCGCATACAAGGTTGTTGTTACCATCTTTCTAAATTCCATATATATGCGTTAGTATCCAAGAAGGCAATGGCACCCCACTCCAGTACTCTTGCCTGGAAAATCCCATGGATGGAGGAGCCTGGAAGGCTGCAGTCCATGGGGTCGCTGAGGGTGAGACACAATTGAGCGACTTCACCTTCACTTTTCACTTTCATGCATTGGAGAAGGAAATGGCAACCCACTCCAGTATTCTTGCCTGGAGAATCCCAGGGACGGGGGAGCCTGGTGAGCTGCCGTCTATGGGGTCGCACAGAGTCGGACACGACTGAAGCGACGCAGCAGCAGCAGCAGCAGCAGCAGCATGCATTAGTATACTGCATCCAGTATCGTGCATCGAACCTGGATTGGCAACTCGTTTCATACATGATATTATACATGTTTCAATGCCATTCTCCCAAATCATCCCACCCTCTCCCTCTGCATCAGA
>NW_011495032.1:42390428-42391867 GCF_000754665.1 Bison bison bison | reverse complement strand
TGGTTTTGATTTGCATTTTTCTGATAATGAGTGATGTTGAGCATCTTTTCATGTGTTTGTTCGCCATCTGTATGTCTTCTTTGGAGAAATGTCTATTTAGTTCTTTGGCCCATTTTTTGATTGGGTCATTTATTTTTCTGGAATTGAGCTGTAGGAGTTTCTTGTATAATTTTGAGATTAGTTGTTTGTCAGTTGCTTCATTTGCTATTATTTTCTCTCATTCTGAAGGCTGTCTTTTCACCTTGCTTAGAGTTTCTTTTGTTGTGCAGAAGCTTTTAATTTTAATTAGATCCCATTTGTTTATTTTTGCTTTTATTTCCAATATTCTGGGAGGTGGGTCATAGAGGATCCTGCTGTGATGTATGTCGGAGAGTGTTTTGCCTATGTTCTCCTCTAAGAGTTTTATAGTTTCTGGTCTTACGTTTAGATCTTTAATCCATTTTGAGTTTATTTTTGTGTATGGTTTAGAAAGTGTTCTAGTTTCATTCTTTTACAAGTGGTTGACCAGTTTTCCCAGCTCCACTTGTTAAACAGATTGTCTTTTCTCCATTGTATATTCCTGCCTCCTTTGTCAAAGATAAGGTGTCCATAGGTGCGTGGGTTTATCTGTGGGCTTTCTATTTTGTTCCATTGATCTATATTTCTGTCTTTGTAGGTATTTGTATACTGTAATAGACAATTAGTGCCATGCAGTATAGTTGTTATTAATAATAATTATGGTCAGAGTATGAAAGGGAATGGTGGTGGGCAGTCAACAGTGAAACTATAGGGGGATGTACATTCCCAACCTGACCCTTCAAACCCCTCCTGGGAATGGTATTCCTGGCTTGAAGAGATCTGTGAAGGTCATTCTCCTGACCCCATTAAAATGTCCTCACAAGGGGCTTCACTGGTGGTCCAGTGGCTAAGACACCAGGCTCCCAAGGGCAGGGGGCCAGGGTTCAATCCCTGGTCAGGGGGATAGATCCGACATGCTGCAACTAAGAGTTCCCATACTGCAATTAGATCAAAGATCCCACACGCTGCAGCTAAGACCTGGCACAGCCAAATACGTATGCATGCATGCCTGCATGTTAAGCCATTTCAGTTGTGTCTGACTCTGTGCAACCCTATGGACTGTAGCCCACCAGGCTCCTCTGTCCATGGGATTCTCCAGGCTGGAGTGAGTTCCCATGCCCTCCTCCAGGGGATCTTCCCAAATCAGAGATGGGATCTTGTCTCCTGCACTGGGAGGTGGGTTTTTACCATTAGCGCCACCTGGGATATTTAAATGTCTTATCAAAACCCAGTTTAGAATCAACCTGCCTGACTTCACGCTCTACTACAAAGCCACAGTCATCAAGACAGTACGGTACTGGCACAAAGACAGAAATATAGATCAATGGAATAAAATAGAAAGCCCAGAGATAAATCCACGCACATATGGACACCTTATCTTC
>NW_011495032.1:42387146-42390328 GCF_000754665.1 Bison bison bison | reverse complement strand
ATCACAGCAGGATCCTCTATGACCCACCTCCCAGAATATTGGAAATAAAAGCAAAAATAAACAAATGGGACCTAATTAAACTTAAAAGCTTCTGCACAACAAAGGAAATTATAAGCAAGGTGAAAAGACAGCCTTCAGAATGGGAGAAAATAATAGCAAATGAAGCAACTGACAAACAACTAATCTCAAAATTATACAAGAAACTCCTACAGCTCAATTCCAGAAAAATAAATGACCCAATCAAAAAATGGGCCAAAGAACTAAATAGACATTTCTCCAAAGAAGACATACAGATGGCGAACAAACACATGAAAAGATGCTCAACATCACTCATTATCAGAAAAATGCAAATCAAAACCACTATGAGGTACCATTTCACGCCAGTCAGAATGGCTGCGATCCAAAAGTCTACAAGCAATAGATGCTGGAGAGGGTGTGGAGAAAAGGGAACCCTCTTACACTGTTGGTGGGAATGCAAACTAGTACAGCCACTATGGAGAACAGTGTGGAGACTCCTTAAAAAACTGGAAAGAGAACTGCCATATGACCCAGCAATCCCACACTGCTGGGCATACACAGTGAGAAAACCAGAAGGGAAAGAAACACGTGTACCCCAATGTTCATCGCAGCACTGTTTATAATAGCCAGGACATGGAAGCAACCTAGATGTCCATCAGCAGATGAATGGATAAGAAAGCAGTGGTACATATACACAATGGAGTATTACTCAGCCATTAAAAAGAATACATTTGAATCAGTTCTAATGAGGTGGATGAAACTGAAGCCTATTATACAGAGTGAAGTAAGCCGGAAAGAAAAACACCAATACAGTATACTAATGCATATATATGAAATTTAGAAAGATGGTAACGATAACCCTGTATACGAGACAGCAAAAGAGACACTGATGTATAGAACAGTCTTTTGGACTCGGTGGGAGAGGGAGAGGGTGGGATGATTTGGGAGAATGGCATTGAAACATGTATAATATCATATATGAAACGAGTTGCCAATCCAGGTTCGATGCACGATACTGGATGCTTGGGGCTGGTGCGCTGGGATGACCCAGAGGGATGGTATGGGGAGGGAGGAGGGAGGAGGGTTCAGGATGGGGAACACATGTATACCTGTGGCGGATTCATTTTGATATATGGCAAAACCAATACAATATTGTAATGTTAAAAAATAAAATAAAATTTAAAAAAACAAAAACAAAACCCAGTTTAACTGGAGACACCCTCTGAAAATGCAGTTAGTCTTTGGATATGCACATAGATGCAGAACCTGGGCATATTATTAAATTAGCACTAGAAGGAGTCCCTTGTGTTTCCTGGGGCAAATGAGGGAAAATCCAGCTTCATGTTTATAACACTTTAGTCATTCATTTCTTTTTCTCTGGGGATTCTTATGCACATTTTCTACAGTAAATTGGTAATTGGTAAGTTTTTAAGATTTTATTTTTCCCTCTTGATCGATAGAGAAATGTGAGTATGGTGGGCAGGTAGGCATCCAAATGGCCGTGCAGATACATAAGGGAGTTTATACAATTAGTATGCCAAGAGTCTAATATTAGTATTAATAGGCAAGCCAAATTCATTCCTCCAATTGTATTCTTTAAAAAAAATGTACCAACACCTTATAAATGTCTGAATCAAGCCTATGTAAGAGTATTTTTTTGAAGCCACTTAATGGGAGAACAATGACTAGTAAAAGGGGTCTAAAATTAGTTTCTTATACCAGGCCTCCCCAAGAAGCGGGAAAACTGAGCGCGTGGGCGGTCTTACCCTGCTATCTTCTCCCTGAAACCTCATGTAACCTGTGAGGAGTTGTTTAACCTGTGTTTGTCTCTTTTCTCTATAAAATCAAAAGGGGGGGGCTGAGCTTAAATTCTCAGACTTAAAAAATACAAAAGATGAGTTGCTTGTTTTAATCCAAAACCAGGCTATAGGCAAAATACATTAGATCACAGGATGAAGATTATCACAGAATCAAAGGATCTTAACATTTAGTGCTGAGCAGCGGGGTGTGTGTTGGCAGGGGGCGGGGAGGGGAGGGGCGGGGGGCGGCCAGTATTTGAATAAACCATTGGTGGTCTGGTTACATCAGTCTCTCCAGAATTTGAATACCTTGGGTCAGTCTTCCAAGGCTTGACTTTTCTGAATTCAATGGCAAGACTCACTCTGAATACCCCCAAATCTCAGGATTCCAAATTTCCAAGTGTGAGTGAAGATTCAGCCCTATCAAGGTCCCATTGTTGGGGGACTCCTCTGGCCATCCAGTGGTTAAGACTTCTCCTTCCAATGCAGGGAGTGAGAGTTTAATCCCTGGTTGGGAAGCTAAGATCCCACATGCCTCATGGCCAAAAATTCAAAACATAAAACAGAGATAACACTGTAACAAAGTAAAGACTTTAAAAATGGTCTACATTTTAAAAAATCTTAAAAAATCTTTAATAAAAAATTAAAAAATCAATGTCCTGTAATTGGCAAAGACCCTACTTTCATAGCCACTTTCATGCTGCACCATCTACTCCTACCTATTATCCCATAGTGTCTTTTACTCCTCTCTTAACCATAAGAAACAAAGCTTGCATTTGTAAAATCTTTGAAGGTTTATAATGTACCTACACCCATAGACACATTATCACACAGGCAAGGGATTATTCATAATTTTCAGAGGAAGAAATAATTCCTAAGGCATCAATTAACAGCTTCATGCTTTCCATTACAAGTAAGTGGTAGAACCTAATCTAGAATTCTTGTAGAGAGGGATTCCATGAATTGGTCAGACCACAAAGCCTTCGAGGTCTCTAAAATTAGGATTTTCCATTGTTTCTTTCAGTTCAGTTGAGTTCAGTCGCTCAGTCATACCCGACTCTTTGTGTCCCCATGAACAGCAGCACGCCAGGCCTCCCTGTCCATCACCATCTCCCAGAGTTCACTCAGACTCACGTTCATCGAGTCGGTGATGCCATCCAGCCATCTCATCCTCTATCATCCCCTTCTCCTCCTGCCCCCAATCCTTCCCAGCATCAGAGTCTTTTCCAATGAGTCAACTCTTCACATGAGGTGGCCAAAGTACTGGAGTTTCAGCTTTAGCATCATTCCTTCCAAAGAACACCCAGGGCTGATCTCGTTTAGAATGGACTGGTTGGACCTCCTTGCAGTCCAAGGGATTCTCAC
>NW_011495032.1:42382905-42386809 GCF_000754665.1 Bison bison bison | reverse complement strand
TGCTTTTGAATATGCTATCTAGGTTGGTCATAACTTTTCTTCCAAGGAGTAAGCATCTTTTAATTTCATGGCTGCAATCACCATCTGCAGTGATTTTGGAGCCCCCAAAAATAAAGTCTGACACTGTTTCCATTGCTTCTTTAGAGGACCCCAAAATGTGTCCCACAATAATGTCTACTGTAATCTGGAGCAAATAACCCACATTTAGTTAATACTTTCTGAATTACTTGGACTATTTGCGAACGCCTTCACATACTGCATGTGATGCAGGAGAACCGGGTTTGATCACTGGGTCAGGAAGATCCCCTGGAGAAGGGAATGGCAACCCATTTCACTACTGTTGCCTGGAAAATTCCATAGACAGAGGACCTGGCAGGCTACAGTCCATGGGATTGCAGAGTCGACACGACTGTGTGACTAACTTTCCTTTCCTTTCCTTTTCTTTTTCACACATCCAACATGTAAACAGTTTCACCCATCCTCCTTCTTCCCTGTGATGATTCAGCATCTAGCTTGGTAGAGTCCCAAGACTTCCCACACAAACAGCTCCATTCAGAGACTAAACCAGCAACTTTCCAACCCAAGACAAAGGCAGCAGATGCCCTGTTTAGAAGATGTATGGTTATGTCACTGCAGCTCAGAGAATTTATCTAGTCCCTTAACCTCCACGCATCATAGCTCTCAACCCTAGTGTTACCTACTTTTCCTGTTTCTGTGCTGTGCTGTGCTGTGCTTAGTTGTTCAGTCTTTCATGTTTCTGATCTGCTGCCAGATCCTCCCATTCTGTCTTGGCTTTGCCAACACAGTCTGCTCATTCATTGATTTTGGTCACTACTCTGACTGTTGTCTCTGGCACTCCCCAGCCAGGTATCTTCTTTGGCTAGAAGGAGACATAGAAAAAGCAGGGCTGTCTGCTGCCATCAACCACAGTATCATTAGAGTTCTTATTTCAATATGCATGACTATATACCTCCCAAAACTCAAATATTAATTCCAGCTGCCCCCAAAATGGATGCCTCTATAGAGCCTTCTGTGGGTGCAAGAGTTGAGCCAGGAGCTGGCAACTTGGTAGACAGATACTTAAGTGATCGTAGGCCCATGAGCACAGAGCCCACACCCAGCACCTGCAGCCTTTGAGCCAGGCCTGGGGCATGTGCGTGTGTGCTCAGTTGCTTCAGTCGTGTCCAACTCTTTGCAACCTCATAGACTGTAGTCTGCCAGGCTCTTCTGTCCATGGAATTCTTCAGGGAAGAATACTGGAGTGGGGGCCATTCCCTTCTGCAAGGGATCTTCCCAACCCAGGGACTGAATCCGCATCTCATAAGTATCCTGCGTTGGCAGACAGGTTGTTTACCACCAACACCACTTAGGAAGCCCCAGAATTTGCCACAGCTTTAATTCATATAGTTTTCCCTACAATTCTGGATCTCCAGATTAATTTGGTTGGAGTTTTAAGTACCTGCACCACCATTTTCTCACAGATTTATATACCTGACTTCACATTGCTCTGGTCTCCACTCAAATGTTAAGTCCTCAGAAAGGAATCCTCTACCCACTCTGAATGACCACTGAAGAATAAGCCTCACCTCTCCTTCCATCATTCCCTATCCCATTGCTGTGATCATTTGCTTCCCAGAACTGATAACTCACTGATTTTTTTATTTCCTCTTTACTATCTAGCTGCCTTGCCTAGGATGGCAGCTATCTGCCTTGACTAGGATGGGAGCTCCATGGGGATAAAAACCTTTGTCTATTTCATTCATAGACTCTAAAAGAGCTCCAGGCATAGAGAATGTTTTCAATAAATGTTTGTTTTAGTAAATGAATGGATGGATGAATGGACTGCTGGATGGATGGATGATTCGGCTATAAAAGAGTGAATACATCACAGCAGGTACTCTTATACATGCCAAGCACTGTACATAGCACTTTTCATACATTATCACAGTGATTTTCAAAAATATCTTTTTTATTCAAGCAAAACTTGAATAAACTATATACATATATAGAAAACACTATATATGACCGAGACAAAACTTACACAAAAAGCCAAAGGAAACAGTGGTAGGTGACCAGCCACTTCTGCCTACTCAGAGTTAATTTTTTTTTATCAACACTGTTAGATGTGAATTATCATCGGTCCCATTTTATAGATTTGAAAACTGAGGCTCAGGAAAATTAAGTCCAAGTTCACCTGTCCAAGATTATATAAGCTAAGAAGTCACAGGACAAGGTTGTAAACCAATTCTGTCTGGTGCTAACTTTCTAAACCAGGATTCTAAGGAGCCTGCACATCCACTGAAATCTCAGGGAACTCTTTCCAGAATAAGTTAACTAACATTAGGTTGGTATTTTCAGAGCTTATTTGAATAAGACTGGAATAGCTTATTGTAGTGTTTAATAATTAATTGCTGTAGGTATATGAAGAATGACTTTCTCTTAATGAAAAATTTCAGGATGATATTATAATGTTAGTATTCTCAGAAAGTACTCTCATGTGACATGGACCTCACTGTTAATGGGAGAAACTATATTCATATTTTTTTCACAGATAATTCTTGAAAGCCAAAGTGTTTAAGAACCTTCATTGAAGCAAAATTCTATTATATGAGAAGTAGCTGCTTGGCAATTTCTAAGAATTTAATAAATCTCTCCAGGAAAAAAGTTAGTTTCAAAAGAAAATTTCAAAAGGGACTCAAGAATTATGTTTTCTTGTATTTGCATTACAAATAAAGAATGTTGGAGCTGACTGTGAGAAGCTAGAGAAAACAAGAATGTTCATTTTGCATTATTTGATGAGTGGTATTGTGTTACCATTTTTTTTTCCTTTAATATGAGAAGCCCACAGTTTTCATAGTGCAGATTTGCAACTACAGAACACTCAGTAAGAGGTCTGTGGAATATCACTTTCACCAAGATACACTGTCTTCAAGTCAACTATTTTTCAAATGACTTCAGCGAGAAAAGATGGCTGCCAATACCAGGTACAGGAATGGCTGCCTTGCAGGACTTACACTCTGCCTTCCACTTTTACTTTAGAGAATGTGATCCACATTCTGTGTGTGTGTGTGCACCAGTGCAGGAGATTTAAGAGACATGGGTTTGATCATACATCCCTGGTTTGGGAATATCGCCTGGATGAGGGCACAGCAACCACTCCAGTCAGTATTATTGCCTGGAGAATCCCATGGACAAAGGAGCCTGGCGGGCTACAGTTCATCCCAAACTGAAACTCATCAAAACCCATCAAACAGAAACTCTCTATAACCCCACCCCTCTCCATTCCCTGGGAACCACTGTTCTACTTTTTGTCTCTATGAATTTAACTATTAAAAATTTTTTGACTATTCAAGTGCCTTATATAAGTGAAATCATTCAATATTTGTCCTTTTGCCACCCCGTATTCTTGATACACTTGACTTTTATCACCTTCAAAATGACAGACATTCTCCAGGGCCCATGATAAGGTTGTAGTCTTTGCAGCATTACCCACAGGTGACACTGAAAAGGTTATTTTTTTTTAATGCCTGGTTTACCCACTCAGTCTTCTCTTGTGTTGTTGGAAGAGGGTGTTTGCTATGACCAGCGCACTCTCTTGGCAAAACTCTATTAGCCTTTGCCCTACTTCATTCCATATTCCAAGGCCAAATTTGCCTGTTACTCCAGGTGTTTCTTGACTTCCTAGTTTTGCATTCCAGTCCCCTATAATGAAAAGGACATCTTTTTTGGGTGTTAGTTCTAAAAGGTCCTGTAGGTCTTCACAGAACCGTTCAACTTCAGCTTCTTCAGCATTACTGGTTGGGGCATAGACTTGGATTACTGTGATATTGAATGGTTTGCCTTGGAAACGAACAGAGATCATTCTGTTGTTTTTGAGATTGCATCTAAGTACTGCATTTCGGAC
>NW_011495032.1:42372981-42382393 GCF_000754665.1 Bison bison bison | reverse complement strand
AGAAAGGGACGACAGAGGATGAGATGGCGGGATGGCATCACCGACTCGATGGACGTGAGTTTGAGTGAACTCTGGGAGTTGGTGATGGACAAGGAGGCCTGGCATGCTGCGATTCATGGGGTCGCAAAGAGTCAGACACGACTGAGCGACTGAACTGAACTGAACTGAACTGAATTTGCCTTGATTCATGGACCTAACATTCCATGTTCCTATACAATATTGTTCTTTACAGCATCGGACCTTGTTTCTATCACCATTCACATCCACAACTGGGTATTGTTTTTGCTTTGGCTCCATCTCTTCATTCTTTCTGGAATTATTTCTTCACTGATCTCCAGTAGCATATTGGGCACCTACTGACCTGGGGAGGTCCTCTTTCAGTATCCTATCACAGATCATGGCATCTGGTCCCATCACTTCATGGGAAAAAATGGGGAAACAGTGGAAACAGTGTCAGACTTTATTTTGGGGGGCTCCAAAATCACTGCAGATGGTGATTGCAGCCATGAAATTAAAAGACACTTACTCCTTGGAAGAAAAGTTATGACCAACCTAGATAGCATATTGAAAAGCAGAGACATTACTTTGCCAACAAAGGTCCATCTAGTCAAGGCTATGGTTTTTCCTGTGGTCATATATGGATGTGAGAGTTGGACTGTGAAGAAAGCTGAGCACTGAAGAATTGATGCTTTTGAACTGTGGTGTTGGAGAAGACTCTTGAGAGTCCCTTGGACTGCAAGGAGATCCAACCAGCCCATTCTAAAGGAGATCAGCCCTGGGATTTCTTTGGAAGGAATGATGCTAAAGCTGAAACTCCAGTACTTTGGCCACCTCATGTGAAGAGTTGACTCATTGGAAAAGACTCTGATGTGGAAGGGATTGGGGACAAGAGGAAAGGGAGATGACAGAGGGTGAGATGGCTGGATGGCATCACCGACTTGATGGACGTGAGTTTGAGTGAACTCCGGGAGATGGTGATGAACAGGGAGGCCTGGTGTGCTGCGATTCATGGAGTTGCAAAGAGTCGGACATGACTGAGCGACTGAACTGACTGACTAACTGCCTGACTTACCCACTCAGTGGTAATAATGCAACATTTTGTCAAATTACCAAGATTATATCATTTGGTCTTTCCTTCATTAAAGAAAAAGTAGGGAGAGGGGTTAATAAATTCCACTCTTGAGGATGGAAAATTAGCAATTGACCCAAATCATCTTACAGAACAGCCTAGAAAGTCAGGATCTGTGGTCACAGTCACTGTGGGAAGGGACCAAAAGAAATAAGAATTCTTTGTCTGACAGCTTTGTGTGAGTTTTTAGAACTTTGTTTATGAACTTTACCTCTGTTACCTTGTCTTGTAGCCTTCCCCAATGATGGAAAAATGGAGAGAAAAAGAAACAGGATGTGTAACGGAGGTAAGAACTCATGAAGAAGCAAGGAAGGAGGGAGCCTAGAGTGTCCATTTCTTTCTGCAGCTGATCTGGAAAAATGAGAACCCAGATGGACAATTACAAATTGGCAGCTATGGAGAAGAGAGGCAAGAAGGTGGCTTACAGATTCCCAGAAAGACATGACCAGGATTGAAAGCAAAGCCCTTTGGGGTGACCTGAAAAACACCTCTGCCAGTCCCTAGTCAGTCTGGGGACAGCTCTTGTGCTCTCATCAGCACAGCCATGGACTCCTCTGGGAGAAGTCAGAGCACTAGGGCTTCCTCTAGTGCCTCAATGGTTGAACATTTAGAACCAAGAGATGACCTTTTTCCAGTGTCTGCCCAGAATATCTACAGTAGGATATTGATGGTCTCACAGAATTTAGCCAACAGGTGTGTGTGAGAGAGGGGGGCAGGGGAGAGACAGAAACTGAGAGGGACAGAGAGAGACAGAAAGAGAGAAAGACAGAGAGTGAACAGAGGAAGAGAAATGGGAGGGGAAAGTGGTTTTTAAAGAGAAAGATCGTACTTAAATAATCCCCAATTTACCACAGCCCCCAGTAATTCTGTCCCTAATGGCTCAGTTGGTAAAGAATCTGACTGCTGTGCAGGAGACTGAGGTTCGATCCCTGGGTCAGAAAAAACCCCTGGAGAAGGAAATGGCAACACTCCAGTAATTTTGCTGGGGAAATCCCATGGACAGAGGAGCCTGGCAGGCTACAGTCCATGGAGCCCCAAGAGTTGAACACAGACTAGCAACTAAACCACTACCACCAATACTGCTAATCACGTGGTACTCAGTTTTCATCCCAGTTTTTGCTTCCTCAACTAAACAATCAAGGGCAGAGTCTGTGGGTTTCTCTGGTGCTATGTGGACTCTTATTGGTCTTGGTGTTGAGTTTTAGGGATATTCCACTGTATTTCTCAACTCAAATATCGATCTCTCTGCCTCTCTCCTTTGCCACACATATAACGTAAGTTGTAAGAGCAAGAACTTAACAAAGGAAAAACAGAGCTGATTCACATAATCAGTTATTACATCATGCTGCTCCTATTCACACTTTGAGAAAAGTGCTTTGCTCATCAGAGATTCACTACATGGGCAGAGGAAAAATGCATCAATCCTCAGGTTTGGGTCAGTTAATTAGATAAGAATTGCCTTGCACTTCACCCTTCTCCCCACTTCTCACTTCTGTCAGGGGTCCCAACTTGCTGTTATCTATCCCACCGACTTGCCAGGGACAAGATCTAACCATAGTTTAAGACCAGTACAATAGGAAATGGACAAGAAGATTTGCATGAGTTTCCTTGGGCTGCCATAATGAAGTACCATGTATTGGTTGGTTTTAAACAACAGGAATTCATCCTCTCACAGCTCTGGAAGCTAGAAATCCAAAATCAACACTTGAGGGCTGGGGGTATGCACCCTCTGAGATTCTGAGTAGACGCCTTTCCATCCCTTCTTAGTTTCCAGTGTTGATCATCCACCCTTGGCATCCCTTAACTTGCAGTTACATCATTTCAGTATCTACTTCTGTGGCCACCTTGACTTCTCTACATGTCTGTCTCTTCATACAGCATTTTCCTCTTCTTAAAAGGACATCAGTCACACAGGGTTAGAATTCACCCTAATGACCTCATTTTAGTTTGATTACATCTATAAACACTCCATTTCCAAATAAGGTCACACTGGTTCTGAGGGTTAAGACTTCAACATATATTTGGGAGGACACAATTCAGACCATAAGAGACTTTAACCTCATACTCTTTCTTCACTGAGGACTCAGCCTACTTGTCATCATTTTGACTTGTTGGTTCCAAACTTGTTCCCCAAGACTGTAATTCTCTATTACCAGCCTCTTCTTTCTGTGTTGCTTTTCTGGTTGACAAATATGACTTCTACTTACTGTCCTGCATTTGAAAAACATATTGATCCTGTGTCTGACTACCCAGACTTTGAAGCTAAGATTTGTAATTTCAGGGAATAATCCATGCCTGTTTCCAGCACCAGGTCCATAGCTCTGTGATAGCCACCATGTCTAAGCACAACCCCAGATCCAGGCCCTCCCCTGATTCACCACCTCCGCAGTCCTCCTACACTTCCCTTTACTAGAACCCAAACTGGATTCTACCATCTGCCAGGCCTGACACAATCAACAAGAGCATTCCAACTAGAGTAAAATTTTCTAATTTGCTTTTTATATATCTCAAATTAGGATTATGTTCACAATGTTTAAAATGGTAACCCCTGCCTCATGTTATTCTCATACAGCTTTAGGTATCTATATATATTTACCATGGTTTCTCAAACTCATTTTGAGAAGAAGGAAAAATTAGCTAACTTTATGGCAGGGCAGCAAATAGTTTAGACAAGTGGAGAAGCTAATTATGAGGGGAAAATTATGTAATTTCTTCAAAGATCAAACAATTAAATTATTTAAGGTTTGCATCAATGAAAACATAAATGGAAATCTGTAGCAATTTTCCAAATTTTGTTTCTTTAAATAAGTCTTAGCCACAAAATATTTGAAGGAAATTTTTAAACTTTAATTACTTGAGAAACTGTATTAATTCTCCATTTACCATTTTGGTATAAACTTGGTCTAAAACTATACCCACATACAGAAGCAAACACAGCTAGTCCATTAGCCCACCACCCTCTTTCTAAACAATAGTGCCAGCTTAATTTAGAAAGATTTGATTATCTCTCAAGTCCACAAAAGTCAAACACTTTCTAAACAGCCACAGTTTCCATTCCTTCAACACAGAGAGATGACCAATGATAAAATTAAACCTTGACATTGCCAAGAGCCATGTCATCTTTCAGCTGTAAAAATCCTGTTGCTTACAGTTTATAAAAAGATTATCAGCTTAGCCACGCTTCTGGTCCACAAATACAACTTAATGACATCATTGAGTCTTCCAGTTGGCCACATACATGACCTCAAAGAAGAAAATCAACAATCTTCCCACTATTAGTCATTCTAGTTATTGATGTGTGCATGTCTCAAGTCTGCCTGGTCCTCCCTTGCGACGTTTTAAAATAAATCATCCTCATTTGGGTGGAAAGAAACTCAGAAAGTACAACTGACCAGCACATTTTTGCTTCCATCCAATCCAGACAATTCTTCAGCCACTCCTTTTACTCATGGGGCCACCAGAGACTAAGTGAAGCATTTCCATCCTCTGCCAAAAACACGTGCCAGTGTTTACTAGGACTTATGCAAAATAATTTTACAGAATAACTTTTCAAAAGCAGAAGGCTCCATTGACTTATAAAAGTCTAAAATGGATTAATAGGAAAGAAAGAGACAGTCCCAGAGGTACAAGTTATCAATTGTATGCACAGGATGAGTAAGCCTTACATATTTCAACTAAGTTGGAATTACAACACCTCATTTCTCTTGGTGGCTGCTGCTAAAATGAAGATGCACTTTGTTTTACTTTAATAACAGAAAGTATTCTTGGCTGGATCAAAATGATTGCCATGAAGCCTTGAAGATGCTGCCTCACCAACTGATTTGTCCCAGTTCTAAGCCATGTCTACCTGACTTTGGTGGGCTGAACGATCTAAGATGACCTTTATATGCATTCATTCATTTAATCATTCAGTTCAACAACATTTAGTGAGCACGTATCACATGCAAAGCGTTGACCTAAGACCTCTGAATTCAAAGATGAAGAAGAAAATACTCCTTCTTGCAAGGGAATCATAATCTTGTAAAAAACTTCTCTAACCTCATATGTATTGCCTTTGTATCAGTCAGGGTTTTTGAGTTATAAGCAATAGAAACCTTCTCTTGCTTACTTACATCTGGGAACAGAACAAAAATAAGCTTCAGAAAGGACAGGAGCCAGATGCTTCATGATTTTCTAGATTATAAGAAAAAGTAGAGCAAGTTTTCAGGTTCCTGCATTTTAAGTGAATGTTCTCTATTTTCACCACTTTGGATTCTAATTAACTTATATTGTATCACATACAAGGTAAGGGTGAGTTACATTGAGTGACAAACTCACCAAGACTGTCTCCAACAAAGGAAAGAAGTTTTCCCAAAGCAAATTCAAGTACTCTTTCTAGAACAGAGCAGACTCTGGGCAAGCAGAATAGCCCTGCCTAAACTTTTATTCCTCCCATATTCCAAAGTGTGCTTTTTCCATTGTGAAAGCCACTTAATACCCCACCTGAGGGCTGACTTGCCTTAGGCTTTGAAAGAAGCCCAGTCCAACAGTTCAGAAAATCAGTAGTAATTCAGTCTTGCCTCAAGTCCCACTCAAGTCCTTGTACTTGACTCTGATAGCTGGGCTCTGCATTGGTGCTGAAAACCTGAGTGTCAGGGACCTAGCATCCATCATCTCTGCATCCCTGGTGCCCGGAGCAGGACCTGCTGCAGGAGTACTTAGGAACTGCCTGATGGTTGATGCATTTTCAGCACTGGGTCCTGTCTTCTTTGTGTTGCCACCTCTGCCCTACTAACCTGTCCAAATATTTTAATCCCTATCAAACTAGGGTCTTGTCTCCCCAGCCTGACCTCCCTCCTTATTTCCACCTAAAAACTTGAATTCTGCACTTGAATATGAGCAGCAAAACTGGGTGGTTAAGAAGCAACCCTGTTGAGAAAGAAAAGGTTGAGTTAAACCCAGATTCTTTCACTTACTATGTGATCTTGAATAAATTGTACCTTGCTAAACTGCAGCTCCTTAAAATGGGTACAATAATATTTACCTCCTTAGGTTGTTATGGAGATTAAACGAGATTAGTTATTTAAACATTACTTAGCACAGTGCCTGGCCTAGTAAAATATTTAATAAATCACCTTTGATCTTCCAACCAAACATTTCATAATTTTACATGTTAATGTCATATTGGTGCTATTTGACTCTTTGGATTTCAAATCCCCTGTTTATATGCACCTCCAAGTCTTGACTACTCCCATGATTCAATTTTCCACCTCCTATGATATGGATTGGCCCCAGCAAGTGATATCCAGACTCTTTACAATGGGCTGTGGCTGCCCTGCCAGCACCGAATCCCCATGGCCAAGCTCATTCCTTTCAAACAACCAAGTTCCCTCCCCTGCAACTTCACAGGCTCAGGCTTAGATCTTTCTCAGCTTTCTCCCTCCTCGCAGCCTGACAGGCATGACCAAGGGACTTGGCCCTTCAGATTTACTCATCCTCATTACAACTGTTGTGAAAACAGTTTGGTCTGCTTCCAGAGAACCAACTCTCCCAGGGCTGCTCAATACTCACCAAATTGCAGAGCAATTTCTGATTTTTTTTTTTTTTTGGCTATAATTATTGGAATAAATCCTTAGTTACTTAAACTTAGAGAAGGCATTTTGCCCTCTTCAGCAAATAGTTTATCTAAACACATAGATCAATGTCTACATGCCAAGCACTGGAATTGTTGTTGTTCAATCACTCAGTCATGTCCAACTCTGAGACCCCCACAGACTGCAGCACGCCAGGCTTTCCTGTCCTTTACTATCTCCTGGAGCTTGCTCAAACTCATGTCTATTTAGTCAGTGATGGCATCCAACCTTCTCATCCTCTGTCGCCCCCTTTTCCTTTTGCCCTCAATCTTTCCCAGCAACAGGTAGCCAAAGTTTTGGAGCTTCAGCTTCAGCATCAATCCTTCCAATGAATATTCAGGGTTGATTTCCTTCAGGATTGACTGATCTGATCTACTTGTTGTCCAAGGGACTCTGAAGAATCTTCTCCAGCACTGCACTGGATGTGAAGTGAAGTCTCTCAGTCGTGTCCGACTCTTTGCAACCCCATGGACTGTAGCCTACCAGGCTCCTCTGTACATGGGATTTTCCAGGCAATAGTCCTGGAGTGGATTGCCATTTCCTTCTCCAGGGGATCTTCCCAATCCAGGGATAGAACCCGGGTCTCCCGCATTGTAGAAAGACGCTTTATTGTCTGAGCCACCAGGGCACTGGAGGTAGAGATGCTTAAGACACAATGCTCTTCCTATGGAAAGAGGACACCAAGCCAGAAGAATCACAGAGACACCGTTGCTCCTCATCTCCTTCCATTTTAACTAGCAAGCAATGATGATATCGATATCCTAAAAAATAATAATAATAATTCTTATTAATGAGTAATAAAGATAACAACTTAGGTTGGATTTTAGAATGCTCTTTGGCAATGACATTTGCAGAGAACTACAATTTTAAGAGTAGATTTCAATGATTTTTCACATCCAGTGCCCAGATCAATAAATAGAACATTGGCAGAACACCAGTAGCCCTCCCCTGCTCCTTCCCAACCACTCTCCATCGCTGGGAACCACTGACCTGGTGGTGAAGCTTGCATGGATTTATACAGTAGGCACTCTTGACTGGCTTCTTTCACTCATCACTGAAGCTGTGAGATTCATCAACGGGATTGCTTGTCACTTCAGTTTGTTCATTCCCATTCTTGAATAGTATTGCTTTGGGAAATAGTTTACACTTTATCCATTTTCCCTACATGAACATCTCTTTTATTTCCAGTTTGTAGTAATATGAATAATGCTGCTATAAACATCCTAACCCATATATATATATATATATACACATACATACATATATATATATTACTATAAAGACTATCCTAGCACCCAGATGGTCTCCACTGGGAGGAGAATCTTAATTCTGACTTACAATTTGCATTAAGCTCAAGAGTTAAGAAAGAATTCATATATTGGGACAAGTCAGCGATGTTCATTTCTGGGAAATAGGGCAGAAGTTCTCCTGTGGGAAAAGGAAAAAGAACAAGGAACAAAAGTTTTCCCATGCTCTTCTGCCCTAACACATATCTTTTGGTTCACCTATGTACTCTTCTCTGTTTAGTTTATAGGAGTGGAATTGCTACATCAGAGCATAAGCACACGTTCAACTTTAATAGATATTTCTAAATGGTTTTTCTCTTCTGCATGTGTTTTTAAAGAAGATGTCACCTTCTAGAGAAACAGCAGTTCATTTGTAGAGGCCAGATTCTGTGGGATCTAAGAAGCTGATTTTAGGACCTGTACTCAAAGCTCCCTTCTCTGTGTTTGCTCTTTGTGCTTAGGGGAGGACATCTATATTGGCTACTAGGCAGGTGCACAAGGCCAGCATCAAGTAAAGAGTCCATGCACTCCCCTGGAAAACTGGTAGGAGTCCTCAGGGCTGAGAGCATAGTTTATGCTGGGCTTTAAGAGCCTCCCGGAGACAAGTGAGTGAAGATTTTATCAGACAAAAAGAATGGGAGGAGTGGTGTAAAAAGAGTCAGATCAGGACACCAGGACACAAAATCCAAAAACAGGCCTTTGATTCATGGGAAGAGACTAGGTGGGTCCCCAAGAACAAGTGAAGAGTGAACAAGTCACAGGGAACTAGAGAATGAAGAGTGGGAAGGCAGCAGGGCAACACAGGAGTCTAGGCAGTCACCCTCCACCCAAACCGCCTCCTCTCTGATTTCTGCAGGGTGGTAGTGGCTGGGTGAGTAGCAAGTAAGGAAGGGGATTAACCCCACAGCATTCTAGTTTCCTGACTCACTACTTTCTCAAGGTGACTGCTTAAAAGACCAGACCTGGTGGTTGAATTACCAAAATCCTTCTCTATGTTGTCAAACCTTAAACATCCATATCTGCTGGGCCCATCCATTTGGGAAGCAATATAGCAATAGATGGGTTTCCCTGGTGGTTCAGTGGTAACGAATCCACCTGCCAAAGCAAGAGATGTGGGTTTGATCCCTGGGTTGGGAAGATCCCCTGGAGTAAGAAATGGCAACCCACTCCAGTATTCTTGCCTGGAAAATCCCATGGACAGAGGAGCCTGGCTGGCTACAGTCCATGGGGTCTCAGAGTCATACACAACTGAGCATGCACACGCACATAGCAACAGATGATGATTCATAAGACACGTATATCTCTTAATGCAACAATCCACAATAATCCACTTCTGAGAATTTGTAAGACTATCTTTTTTTTTTTTTTTTTTTTTTTCAAGAGCC
>NW_011495032.1:42371789-42372881 GCF_000754665.1 Bison bison bison | reverse complement strand
TTTTTAAACTTTACAATACTGTATTAGTTTTGCCAAATATCGAAATGAATCCGCCACAGGTATACCCGCATTCCCCATCCTGAACCCTCCTCCCTCCTCCCTCCCCTACCCTCCCTCTGGGTCGTCCCAGTGCACCAGCCCCAAGCATCCAGTACCGTGTATCGAACCTGGACTGGCAACTCGTTTCATACATGATATTATACATGTTTCAATGCTATTCTCCCAAATCTCCCCACTCTCTCCCTCTCCCACAGAGTCCATAAGACTGATCTATACATCGGTGTCTCTTTTGCTGTCTCGTATACAGGGTTATTGTTACCATCTTTCTAAATTCCATATATATGCGTTAGTATACTGTATTGGTGTTTTTCTTTCTGGCTTACTTCACTCTGTGTAATAGGTTCCAGTTTCATCCATCTCATTAGAACTGATTCAAATGCATTCTTTTTAATGGCTGAGTAATACTCCATTGTGTATATGTACCACTGCTTTCTTATCCATTCATCTGCTGATGGACATCTAGGTTGCTTCCATGTCCTGGCTATTATAAACAGTGCTGTGATGAACACTGGGGTACACGTGTCTCTTTCCCTTCTGGTTTCCTCAGTGTGTATGCCCAGCAGTGGGATTGCTGGATCATAAGGCAGTTCTATTTCCAGTTTTTTAAGGAATCTCCACACTGTTCTCCATAGTGGCTGTACTAGTTTGCATTCCCACCAACAGTGTAAGAGGGTTCCCTTTTCTCCACACCCTCTCCAGCATTTATTGCTTGTAGACTTTTGGATCGCAGCCATTCTGACTGGGGTGAAATGGTACCTCATAGTGGTTTTGATTTGCATTTCTCTGATAATGAGTGATGTTGAGCATCTTTTCATGTGTTTGTTCACCATCTGGATGTCTTCTTTGGAGAAATGTCTATTTAGTTCTTTGGCCCATTTTTTGATTGGGTCATTTATTTTTCTGGAGTTGAGCTGGAGGAGTTGCTTGTATATTTTTGAGATTAGCTGTTTGTCCGTTGCTTCATTTGCTATTATTTTCTCCCATTCTGAAGGCTGCCTTTTCACCTTGCTAATAGTTTCCTTTGTTGTGCAG
>NW_011495032.1:42369765-42370295 GCF_000754665.1 Bison bison bison | reverse complement strand
GCTCTCCAACAAATACTAAAGGATATTCTCTAGACAGGAAACACAAAAACAGTGTATAAACTCGAACCCAAAACAATAAAGTAAATGGCAACGGGATCATACTTATCAGTAATTACCTTAAATGTAAATGGGTTGAATGCCCCAACCAAAAGACAAAGACTGGCTGAATGTATACAAAAACAAAACCCCTACATATGTTGTCTACAAGAGACCCACCTCAAAACAGGGGACACATACAGACTGAAAGTGAAGGGCTGGAAAAAGATTTTCCATGCAAATAGGGACCAAAAGAAAGCAGGAGTAGCAATACTTATATCAGATAAAATAGACTTTAAAACAAAGGCTGTGAAAAGAGACAAAGATGGTCACTACATAATGATCAAAGGATCAATCCAAGAAAAAGATATAACAGTTATAAATATATATGCACCCAACACGGGAGCGCCGCAATATGTAAGACAAATGCTAACAAATATGAAAGGAGAAATTAACAATAACACAATAATAGTGGGAGACTTTAATACCCCACT
>NW_011495032.1:42368562-42369370 GCF_000754665.1 Bison bison bison | reverse complement strand
GATAGATCACATCATGGGCCATAAATCTAGCCTTGGTAAATTCAAAAAAATAGAAATCATTCCAAGCATCTTTTCTGACCACAATGCAGTAAGATTAGATCTCAATTACAGGAGAAAAACTATTAAAAATTCCAACATATGGAGGCTGAACAACATGCTGCTGAATAACCAACAAATCACAGAAGAAATCAAAAAAGAAATCAAAATTTGCATAGAAACTAATGAAAATGAAAACACAACAACTCAAAACCTGTGGGACACTTTAAAAGCAGTCCTAAGGGGAAAGTTCATAGCAATACAGGCATACCTAAAGAAACAAGAATAAAGTCAAATAAATAACCTAACCCTACACCTAAAGCAAGTAGAAAAGGAAGAAATGAAGAACCCCAGGGTTAGTAGAAGGAAAAAAATCTTAAAAATTAGAGACAGAAATAAATGACAAAAGAAACAAAAGAGACCATAGCAAAAATCAGCAAAGCCAAAAGCTGGTTCTTTGGAAGGATAAATAAAATTGACAAACCATTAGCCAGACTCATCAAGAAACAAAGGGAGAAAAATCAAATCAATAAAATTAGAAATGAAAATTGAGAGATCACAACAGACAACACAGAAATACAAAGGATCATAAGAGACTACTATCAACAATTATATGCCAAAAAAATGGACAACGTGGAAGAAATGGACAAATTCTTAGAAAAGTACAACTTTCCAAAACTGGACCAGGAAGAAATAGAAAATCTTAACAGACCATCACAAGCACGGAAATTGAAACTGTAATCAAAAATCTTCCAGCAAACAAAAGCCCAGG
>NW_011495032.1:42368172-42368462 GCF_000754665.1 Bison bison bison | reverse complement strand
CAACAACACATTAAAAAGATCATACACCATGACCAAGTGGGCTTTATCCCAGGGATGCAAGGATTCTTCAATATCCACAAATCAATCAATGTAATACACCACATTAGCAAATTGAAAAACAAAAACCATATGATTATCTCAATAGATGCAGAGAAAGCCTTTGACAAAATTCAACATCCATTTATGATAAGAACTCTCCAGAAAGCAGGAATAGAAGGAACATACCTCAACATAATAAAAGCTATATATGACAAACCCACAGCAAACATTATCCTCAATGGTGAAAAATT
>NW_011495032.1:42365372-42368072 GCF_000754665.1 Bison bison bison | reverse complement strand
ATGGTGAAAAATTGAAAGCATTTCCTCTAAAGTCAGGAACAAGACAAGGTGCCCACTTTCACCATTACTATTCAACATAGTTTTGGAAGTTTTGGCCACAGCAATCAGAGCAGAAAAAGAAATAAAAGGAATCCAAATTGGAAAAGAAGAAGTAAAACTCTCACTGTTTGCAGATGACATGATCCTTTACATAGAAAACCCTAAAGACTTCACCAGAAAATTACTAGAACTAATCAATGATTATAGTAAGACTATCATTTAACAAAGAAAAAAGAAGAACAAATGTATTGACATGTACATTGTAAGTATATCTATATTGCTTTAAAAGAAAAGGTGGGGGCAACCTAAATGTCCAACAGTAGTAGAGAGTGTATCAGTTTGACTGACACTTATAAAATCATTAAAACTAATTAAAATTAAGCTTTTGTGCAAACTTGTGTAAATTAAAGTCTCAGGAGACAAGATTGGACAGACATTAAGATTACAGTGAAATAAACATGCATTTAGAGGTGGACAAAAGCTCAAAAGGAATAAGAATAGCTAACATTACATGCTCACTACACAATATCGTTCTGAGTGTTTTATACAAATTAACACATCCTCACAATCATTTAGGAGGTCAGGAGTATTTTGAACTCCATTTTACAGATAAGGAAACCAAATCACAAAGAGCTAAAGAAAACTGTCCAATTAGTAAGCTTCAGAGCTCAAGTATTTGACCTCTAAGTCCTTAGGACTAAACCCATTACTGTGAAAATACGAGTCAAACAAGGGAGTGGGACTATTGTTTTTCCATCTTTGTATGGGAAATTTTCTAATATCTTTATAACTAAATCAGATATGACAAACATTTAATACTACATCAGATAAGACATCCATTATGTCTCTTGTGTACAGCTAAATTCTTTAACAGACACCATTTCACTAAATATTTGTGATGTTTGTGAGAATCTTAAGCCATTGGAACTATTAATGTTTATTTTAGAGATTAAAACTAACAGTTATGTTGGCCAATTAATTATAAAAACTTAAAGTACAAACAAAAGAAAGCAAACCCTACAACTTTCCATAAATCTGCATGAGAAGTAGAAACAACACAGAGAAAACCCTCTCAAACAGGAGCAAAGTCAAGGACCTCCTCCTATGAGACAACCCACCTGTGTGAAGTAGGATGTTGAAAACATGACAAAGAATGCTGACTTTAAGCTGGAATTTGGCCAAATTGTAGAAAGGAACATAGAGCATAAAACTAGGTAATATCCGTAAATTATCTAAAGGTTTTAAAATGCCTATTTACAGAGAAAGGGCAACAAATGATTAATGGGGAATCTTGGGGTTTTCTTGGAGTTATTGTGAATTAGTATACCAAAGGCTCACAGATGATGAAAAATGGGAGCACCCTGAGGGCAGGAACTATGGAAATATTCTGTGAGGATATAAATGAAAATACCTTTGACCTTGAAATCCATTTGAGTTTGGAAAGATTGTCTTAGTGCTGACTCAGCAAGATTTTCCTGGCTTAACATCTGGGCATTATGCCCGGATGGCAGGCTTCACTGAGTGTCAAAATTATTAATATGTACACATGCACATATATACATGTGTATATATGTAAAGCTGACCTTTGAGCAACATGGGTATGAACTGCAAAGGTCCATTTATACATAGATTTTTTTTCATAGTAAATACTGCAATACTACTATACCATCCTCAGTTGGCTGAATCAGCAGATGCAGAACCGTTGATATGGAGGTAATGAGGATACAATACGGAGTTCAGTTCAGCACAGTTCAGTCGCTCAGTCATGTCCGATTCTTTGTAACCCCATGAGCTGCAGCACGCCAGGCCTCCCTGTCCATCACCAACTCCCGGAGTCCACCCAAACCCATGTCCGTTGAGTCGGTGATGCCATCCAACCATCTCATCCTCTGTTGTCCCCTTCTCCTCCTGCCCTCAATCCTTCCCAGCATCAGAGTCTTTGCAAATGAGTCAACTCTTCGCATCAGGTGGCCAAAGCATAGGAGTTTCAGCTTCAACATCAGTCCCTCCAATGAACACCCAGGACTGATCTCCTTTAGGATGAACTAGTTGGACCTCCTTGCAGCTCAAGGGACTCTCAAGAGTCTTCTCCAACACCACAGTTCAAAAGCATCAATTCTTCGGTGTTCAGCTTTCTTTATAGTCCAACTCTTATATCCATACATGACTACTGGAAAAACCATAGCCTTGACTAGATGTACCTTTGTCAGCAAAGTAATGTCTCTGTCTCTGCTTTTTAACATGCTGTCTAGGTTGGTCATAACTTTCCTTCCAAGGAGTAAGCGTCTTTTAGTTTCATGGCTGCAATCACAATCTACAGTGATTTTGGAGCCCCCCAAAATAAAGTCTCTCACTGTTTCCACTGTTTCCCCATCTATTTGCCATGAACTGATGGGAGCAGATGCCATGATCTACGTTTTCTGAATGTTGAGCTTAAGCCAACATTTTCACTCTCCTCTTTCACTTTCATCAAGAGGCTCTTTAATTTTTCTTCACTTTCTGCCATAAGGGTGGTGTCATCTGCATATCTGAGGTTATTGATATTTCTCCCAGCAATCTTGATTCCAGCATGATGTACTTTGCATATAAGTTAAATAAGCAGGGTGACAACATACAGCCTTGATGTACTCCTTTTCCTATTTGGAACCAGTCTGTTGTTCC
>NW_011495032.1:42332407-42365000 GCF_000754665.1 Bison bison bison | reverse complement strand
ACTTTCACAGCATCATCTTTTAGGATTTGAAATAGCTCAACTGGAATTCCATCACCTCCACTAGCTTTGTTCATAGTGATGCTTTCTAAGGCCAACTTGACTTCACATTCCAGTATGTCTGGCTCTAAGTGAGTGATCACACCATCGTGATTGTCTGGGTCGTGAAGATCTTTTTTGTACAGTTCTGTGTATTCTTGCCACCTCTTCTTAATATCTTATGCCTCTGTCAGGTCCATATCATTTCTGTCCTTTATTGAGCCAATCTTTGCATGAAATATTCCCTTGGTATCTCTACTATTTTCCTCTATTTCTTTGCATTGATCACTGAGAAAGGCTTTCTTATCTCTCCTTGCTATTCTTTGGAACTCTGCATTCAACTGGGTACATATTTAGAGTTAGATATAAATCAAATGCAGATTTTTGGCTGCATGGAGGGTCATTATCCCTAATCCCCACATGGTTCAATGGTCAATTTGTATACTTGTACACATATACACATGGGGCTTCCCAGGAGGCTTCTCAGTGGTAAAAAATACTCCTGCCAATAGTGGAGATGTGGGTTCAGTCCCTGGGTTGGGAAGACCCCCTGGAGAAGGAAATGGCAACCCTCTCCAGTATTCTTGCCTGGGAAATCCCTTGGACAGAGGACCCTGGGTGGCTATAGTCTATAGGGTCACAAAGAGTCAGAGACATCTTAGCAACTAAACAACAACATATACATACATACCTACATACATACATATGGATAAATTGTCTGTGGATGTTAAAGTACCTGGAGTTATAAAACACAAAGAGCAACCCCTTCACACAGATTGTCAAGACCACCAAAGCTGAGACACTTGTCCATATAATATGAGAAACCCTGGGAGTGTCATCACCATCCATCTTTGTCTCATTTATCTCTTCCATTTTAATGTTTCTTTTCAAAAGGTAGTCCAAGCAAAAGTAACATTGAATCGGGTCCTAAGGCAAAATTTTCATCCACCCTCAAAACCAAACCTGCCTCCAGCTTCAGCTGTGACTTAGGTCTGTGTCTTTCCTGATCCCCATTGTGTTAGCAGCACATAGCAGAGTGCCTGGTGCATGTTCAGCACTCAATGTTTGAACAAACTACTGTCAGGTAAAAATAAGAAGAAAAGCAAGGAGCTCACGTGCACTTCAGGAAATGACGACCGAAGTTAAGAAAGGAGAAGTGTGCCTAAATATGTGGGACAGATACCTTGTTTACTGGGAGTCTAGAAGAGGGAAGGAAGAGGGAGGCCCTGAACTGGAGGCAAGGAGAGAGAGCAGTGGGCTTCTGGACTGTGGAGGTACAGGGAACACTCCTACAGTGCTTCCAACTCTAGTGCTTTAGGAACTCTGCAATCTCCTGACTTTCCTGAAACACTCAGTTGGCATCACCAGGTCAGAGGACAGGCTGGAGGACTCTTACAATCCAAGAGTGTTGGAGCTGGAAGAGAGATGATCTCATCTACTTCATCTCAGTTCTGCAATAAGTAAACTGGGACCATGGGAGTGAAATAGCCCCTCCCAAGATAATAGGCTGTTATGGGGAGCCAGAACTATTCTCTGGAGCACAGTGGGCATCTTTACTGCATCTTTACTCTTTACTTTAGTGACAAGAGTGGTGCATGTGTCAGAGAAAGATGTCAAGTCACAAAAGTCACCACAACTGATTTGCTAGACATGGAAAAGGAAAAAAGTTGGTCGATCTGGTTACCTAGTGTTTGATACAGCCCAGAGGCTGTTGGAATATAAAATCCTGTGGGCAGACCTGGAAAATATAAATCAGAACAACTGGGTATAATAATTTGGCTATCAGCTGTTAGCCCAACAGAAAGACATTTCCTTAGGAGGAGGGGAATAGAAAGAAAGCTTTGTTAAATGCACTCAAACCTGGTGAAAACATCAAAATAATCTCATTAAAGAGTAATACACACAGACAAAAGGAGTTCACTGCAGTCTTAAAAATCTCTTTAAGGAATTTCATTTAATTCTCCCCTCGGTAAACTTGGTTTGTTTTTTATTTTCAAGTTTGCATATAAGGCAATACTTACATCATTATATTTAGAGTAAGGGTCTATCCCTGCAAACACTTATTTAGGTAAATGTTCCTTCCACAACCTAAGAGGACCAGGTGGTATTGAATCATATCTTTCTAGTTCATCTAGGAACAAACCTTTCTGAAAACCTCTTAAGGCAGAAGTGACTTGTCTTCTCATTTTCTCATAAGTAGTAGTTTCTTGTCCAGTCATGTCCGACTCTCTGTGACCCTGTGAACTGCAGCATACCAGGCTTCCCTGTCCTTCACTATCTCCCTGAGTTTGCTCAAACTCATGTCCACTGAGTCAGTGATTCTATCCAACTATCTCATCCTCTGTCACCCTCTTCTCCTCCTGCCCTCAATCGTTCCCAGCATAGGGGTTTTTTCCAATGAGTTGGCTTTTTGAATAAAGTGGCCAAAGTATTAGATCTTCAGCACCGGTCCTTCCAATGAATATCAGGGTCAATTTCCTTTAGGATTGACTGGTTTGATCTCCTTGCTGTCTAAGTGACTCTCAAGAGACTTCTCCAGCACCACAGTTCCAAAGTATCAATTCTTTGGTGCTCAGCTTTCTTTATGGTCCAACTCTCACTTTCGTACATGACTACTGGAAAAATTATAGCTTTAACTATATGGACCTTTGTCAGCAAAGTAATGTCTCTGCTTTTTAATACACTGTCTAGGTTTGTCATAGATTTTCTTCCAAGGAGCAAGCATCTTTTAATTTCATGGTTGCAGTCACCATCCACAGTGATTTTTGAGCCCAAGAAAATAAAAGACTAGGAGATTATAAGGGCTTCCCTGGTGGCTCAGGCAGTAAAGAATCTACCTACAATACATGAGACCCAGGTTCAGTCCCTGAGTTGGGAAGATTCCCCTGAAGGAGGAAATGGCAACCCACTCCACTATTCTTGCCTGGAGAATTTCATGGACAGAGGAGCCTGGCAGACCATAGTCCATGGGGTCACAAAGAATTGGACATGACTGAGCAACTAACACATACACAGGAGGTTATAAATAATGTCATGCTTAATACCAAAGAAATATTTACCTAAACCAACAACATCCAAGGTATGCAGTTTTAAAAAAATGAATGACTTATCAGTCTGTCAAATTATATGTCCCCTCCCAGAGCAAGTCTTACCAAATGATGGGTGATAGAATTTTCCATGATTGAAGCTCTTTTTTAATTGAGTAAATAAGCAAAGGTAGGAATGAAAACATAAAATTATAGTGTAAAAGTAAAGACAGTGTATCTGAGAACAGAGAACAAGGGTGTTCAGTCAAAAGGTAAGCAGATTTATCCATTTGCTTTTTAAAATTTTTGTATCTCCTTTTTATTTAACATTGTGCCTGTACATGTGTGTATGCATGGTGTACACAAAAGAACGTGTAATTCAAGCCTTGGAATCACATCCCGTTTACTTATGTCTCTGCCCTGCACCCTCCATATTTATTCCTTAACATTCTATCAAGAAAAAAATGAACTTCAGTTTGTGAATCTGTTGTCCATTAGCCCTGGTAAGGTTGCATTATTAGCCCAATTCTTCCTTCCTCCTTGCATCCCTGATTTATGTTTAGCCATGTGACCAGTTGGCCAATAGAGTGAAATAGACATGGAAGTGTCCCATTTCCAAGCTTAAACCTTGAGATGTCGTGCAAGTTTCGGCTTGCCCTCTTGTACCTCTGCTGCCACCATGTGAAGACTTGTCCAGGCCAGCCTGCATGTCCAAGAGGAGAATAAGGGTTACATACAGAGAAACAAGTCTGGTCATGCCCATCTTAGATCAGTCAAGCAAGTCAGCCAATATCAGCAGAGCCACCCAGGGAAGCCTAGCCAAGAGGAACTGATCCACAGCTAATCTTTATGGCCTTGGATAATAATAATACTGCTATAGTAATAATAAATCTAAAATATTATAGCTATGATAATAACTATTATGCTATTATTATATAGCTTTTGGTTTTAGGATAGCTTATTACACAGCAATAGCCACAAGTTATACTAGATTTGCTCAGAAATTCAACAAGCAAAAGGTTTCATTCTAACATATTTTGAGTAATAAGGAAGACATTTCCCTGTCAATGCTTTACTTCTCACAATTGTAAATGGAATCTAGTACTAGCTGTTTCAGTCTTCCAGGCACTGCAACAATCAGATGCCCATAAGTTTCTTATTCTAGGAAACACAGAACTGACTACAAAGAATTATGCTATGATACATCAAAAGATGAAAGAAATAGAAAGAAAAAAAGAGAGGAAGGAAGAAAGAAAGAGGAAGGGAGGGACAAAGGAGCAAGAAAAAATCCTCATCTCTAGAGGTCATTGTATGACTTTAAAGGACACACATTTAAGCAGTCACTAAATATACATATCCAGGGAGATAAGAGAATCGCCTGCAATGCAGGAGACTCTGGTTCAATTCCTGGGTTGGGAAGATCTGCTGGAAAAGGGATAGGTTACCCACTCCAGTATTCTTAGGCTTCCCTTGTGGCTTAGCTGGTAAAGAATCCATCTTCAGTGCGGGAGACCTGGGTTCAATCCCTGGCTTGCAAAGATCCCCCGGAGAAGGGAAAGGCTACCCACTCCAGTATTCTGGCCTGGAGAATTCCATGGACTTTATAGTCCATGGGGTCACAAAGGGTCAGACACAACTAAGTGACTTTCATTTTCAGGGAGATAAGTGAGACATTTGTTTAAATGGATAGAGATGACCTATTTTAAATAATTCAAACAATCCATTTGCATGAGAAGATACAGGCTAAAGAAATATTTGGATGTTCCAATGAAGTGCTACCCTAGAAACTAAAACAGTGACATCTGCTAACTGAAGCCCAGTTTATTCCTTTCTTCCAGGCTCTCATGGAAATCTGCTTAAAGGAACAGTAGCTGAGAAACCTCTCATAGGATTCCTGCCCCAGAATTTGTATAAAAGCCCTAGACTGAAAGCCCAATTAATTGCAGAGGCTGCGGTGCCCTCCTTGCTCAGGTGTGACAGGCACGTCAGGGACTGCTCACTCTTTATGCAAGTGCAGTCGGGCTGAATCGTTGACTAATTACTAACCTGCCCTGCCCTCCACCTAAGGCCTTACCACCCAAACTGCGATGAGATAACTGTTGGCCAGGTCCACACTACAAAGAGAAATTGCACTTCTACTAAATGGCCATCACCTGAACATTTAATTGCCCAGAGAAAGCTCCATCAGGAAGAGTTGTGTGTGCCCCATTCAGCAAATCAAGCACAGACAGAGAAAAGGTCGGACGTGTCTTTATCAATCAGAAATTGGCACCAAGACAGCAAAGCTGTGAATTGAGAGAGACAAGAAGTTTGAGGTGGGTATAGCAAGGGACAAGGAGGGCATGGCAACCCACTCCAGTATTCATGCCTGGAGAATCTCACGGACAGAGCAGCCAGCCTGGTGGGCTACAGTCCATAGGGCCCCACAGAGTAGGATACGATTGAAGTGACTGAGTGCAGCAGCACAGCATGGCAAGGGGTTCCCAGGCCTGGGATGTGAAGGTGTTCCCTAATAATCTGCCCAGCCTGGAACTAATAAAAAGAAACAAACAGGCTATGCCTGCAATCAGACACTCATCCATATGTAAATAGACCTAGGGAATCAGATGGATTTCACATTGTCAACATCTTTTCCCTTTGTCCCATCAAGCATTCCCTATGCAACAATTCAGCAACTAAGAGAACCAAGTTGCCACTAATAGCACCCAGATTCCCAGATAGAAAAGGCAAGCCATAATCCTAGGATGTTTATCTAATCTGGGTTGATGGACATGCATCTACTTTGGAGCTGAAAAGAGAGGCTGTGTGTTGCTGACATTGTTGGGGAAAGGGCCTCTGGTTCTCCAGATATTCTCGTGTCATTGGTGGAAGGGCTCGGGGCCTTTCCAGGCAACATCACTGTTGCTCTTGGATCTATAGATTCACTCCTTTTATGTAACTAAATCTTCTTTTACAAGGTATATCCTCTATACTCTTAGGAAAGTAGATAGCATAGTGCTCTGTGTGTGTGTGTGTGTGTGTGTTTGTGTGCACACGCTTGTGCATGTGTGCATGCACACGCATGCTCAGTCATTCCCGACTCTTTGTGACCCTATGGACTGTACCCCACCGGGCTCCCCTGTCCATGGGATTCTCCAAACAAGAATATTGGAGTCAGTTGCCATTTCTTTTCCCTGGGGATCTTCCTGACCCAGGGATCAATCTCCTGTCTCCTGCTTGGCAGGCAGATTCTTTACCCACTGCGCCACCTGGGAAGCCCAGATAGCATAGTAGTCATTCACAACTTAATGAGTTTGGTTAGATTACTTCTGTCCAACAGAAAAGAGTTGACGGTGAAAGAATGGTCATTAGGTTGGATTGGTGAAAAAGGTCAGTTTTGAGTTTTAGCCAATGTTGGGGGTCAGGGGGAGTTGCAGGTGGGGAGAGGGGAATTCCAAGTATAGACTCCAGACTTTCAGAGGCATCTGTGAGGTTGAACTTGTATGGACCTCAATACGAATGGTGCAAGGGACAGGACTGGAAGGGGTGGGGGTGAGGGATGACAAAGCCTGATTGGGAAGCATGGAAAGGGTGGTTCCAGTGAGAACCATTCATACACCTCCATGGCGCGTCTTGGAGCCCAGGTCTTCTCCCAAAGGCTAAGCGCTGTAATGGTCATAGATGTGCTCACCTATCCAGATGGAGCCTGAAGCATCCAGAACCCTTGTAGCTGCCTCCATTTAACCTACTTCTACCACCCAAATATTATTTCCTATGTGTGTCATTATGGAGGAAATGTTAGAAAGCCCTGCTACAGCTTAATGATGTAATGGAGCAAGTGATGCTTTTAAAAGATCTCTACTTTTATTAGACTCAACCACTTTTAGATGTTTCCTAAAGCCAGACAACCTGATTAGTCATCCCAGCTCTCTACACTCCCATCTGGACTCCCATATTCTCATCTATAAAATTAGAGGGCTGTGCCTGATGGTCTCTAAGACTTCTTCTGAGTGAAGATCTCCACTGACTTCCTGACCTTCACATCCTACAACTTCTTCCCACTGTCCATTCACTTGATCTATCTTAGGACTCAGCTGAAATGCCACTTTCAGACCCTCATTCATGGACTAGTTTAAGTCTCTGTTATATTGTGCTCCCCCTTTGAAAAGTTTCATCACACTTGCAATTACGTCATTCATCAGTTCAGTTCAGTTCAGTTGCTCAGTCGTGTCCAACTCTTTGGAACAACATGAATCGCAGCGCACCAGGCCTCCCTGTCCATCACCAACTCCCGGAGTTCACTCAAACTCACGTCCACTGATTCTGTGATGCCATCCAGCCATCATACATTCATGCAATCAGTATTTTTTTTGGGGGGGGCGTCTACCTTGATGAGAGCATGGGTTTAGGAGTTGGACCGACAGGTGTAAATTCCAGTGCCACTGCTTACACTCTGTGTGACCTTGAGAAAGTCTCTTAGCCTCCCTCTGCCTCACTTGCATCAGTGATCAAATGAAATCTACAACTCAGTGCCCTGGTAAAGGTTCAGTTAATGTAGGTAAAGCACAGAGCCTGGCATAGAGCAAGCACTCCGTAAGTTAGCAATGATGATCTTCATGATGATTTCTTTACATCACACAGTACAAGGTGTTTATCCAACATTATTCTTCTGTTAAGCGTAATTCACAATTTCTTCTTTACTAGCTGAATTTCCAATGTCTCACATAAAGCCCAACATTTAACCACATAACTGAGGTTCAAAATACTGTTTCAGTGAATCGATGAACACAAGTAGCTTGCCTTGTTTTCAGTCCCATCAATTTCTCCCAGTGCTAATTTTCACAGCTAAAATTTTCTTCCTCTTCAGCTTATACCGAATCTTGCTTTTGTTCTCAGTCTTTGGAGAGAGCAAGAACAAATGTACATTTCTCTGTTCATTATAGAAATATTACTGCTTGGGTAATATTTGGGGAAGTTCCATGAATACCTTTCCCTAAACTTCTTTCTCCCAGCTCCCCCTTCTAATTGCCACTTAAGGAATAACAGTTTGAGTAGCCAAATATCTTTCCCCACAAAAAGGGAACACTCAAAAATTTATGCATTAGATTTCCAGATGTGGACAACTCTTGTTTTTGCCTAAATTGTGTTGACAATTGTTGGAAAGTCATTTGATTTTGTCTTTGGAAAATCACTTGATAATAATCCAACTATCTAGAACCTCTTTATTTTATGCCTGCTAAAAGAAAAGAAAGTTATTACCCAGGAAAATTTCCAGACTGCCATAAAAAGGAACGGGTTTGCTGCCAAGAACCATCTGCCATAAAACCTCCTCTAACAACGTCTTACCTTTATGTATCTGTAAAGCACCCTTTTTAAAAATGAGGAAAGGCCATCAATCATTTCTTTTAAGGTGAATTGCAAATGTTTAATACAGAAATTGAATATCACAAAATAGGACACAAGGTATGCGGCTTTATAGAATTAAGTGTGGGCATCTCACAGAGAGGAATGCCACTTCCAGCAACTGGGCGCCTTGCTATCCGTGCCATCTACAGAGAGTGATGGTGCCAGTTTCACTGGCTTTTGAGGTCTTTTGTGAGAATCACAGGAGATAAGAGCAGGGAGAACACTTTGAAAATCTAAATGTGGTATGAAAAATCAAAGATACAAACTTTCTTAATGAAAGAAAACAAAATGAAACAAAAACCTATAGTTTCAAAGCTATTGTAATAAAGATGCAATAAAATTAAGGGATTGGACTCTAAGCCAGTGGTTCCCAAATCTGTCTGCACATGTGAATCCCTGAGGATCCCCAGCTAATAAAACAGGGCTCTAAAACCCACCACAGACCTACTGAATCAGAATTGCTGTAGACCTGTGGATTTAGAATTTGTTCACCAGACCTGGGACTCTGTATTTTAGTGCACTTGCAGGAGAGGCAGACAGATGTGGAGATTTTGGACATGCTGGGCTGGATGATGTCTAAGCCTACCTGGAGCAGAGAGGAAAGAAAACCCATTATCTTCTTCATTAACATCTCCACCAAAACTAATGATTCCTGTGGTCAATTCTACTCTATATGGTGTTCTGCCTGGTCCCTACCAGTGCCCATCAATCAGAGGGAAAGATTACACAGGCTGCCACTGGCACAGCATCACCTCCCTCCACCCACAGCAGGGATAAAAGGGAAGGTCCCAGAGGAAACAGGGGGAAGATATCCCTCCCCCGCTGCCATTGGAGTGCATGGCCAAAGCTGGTTCCAACCTGACTACGAATACCCTGGAAATGAGGCACTTTGTGCTTTGTTCACTCTTTCAAAGGTCCAAGTGGAAACTGGAACTTTATCCAGAATAACAAAGTTCGGGGGCATCCCTCTCTCCTTCTTTTCTTTCCTTTTTTCCTTTACCATTTAGTTATGAGACACCTAATGAGTGCCAGGCCCTGTGCTAAATACTAAGGGTGCCATGACAGGGTGTTGCTCATGGTCTGTCGGAAGATCCAACATGATGACCTCCCGACGCAATACTATGAAGAAAAAGGAACTCGGCTACAGAAACCATAACGGAGGAATCTGACACCATCTGGAAAACTGACCCAAGAAACATAAAGACAAGGCAGAGGAAACAGCCAATACAGAGGTCCTGCTGGATTAAGGCCAAGGAAACCATCCCAAAGAATGAGGGAAGATGGGGTAGCTTAAGGGGACGTGAGAGGGGCAGATTGATGCCTGTGGGTCATCCATTTAACATTTTGGACTTCAGCACATGTGCAATGGGCAGGCATTAAAGGGTTGTAAGCCAAGCAGAGAGGGGAGTTGATAAGGGCACTCTGTCTGCAGGGTGGGAGCAAGTAGGGACCGGGAGATAAATAGGAGGCAATTCAGAGAGTCCACGTAGCTTGACCATGGCAGTGGCCATGGAGGTAGGGAGAAATGGACATTTCAGTGGATAAAACTAACAAGGAATGAATTTGATTTTTATTTGGAAACAGAAAAAAAAAAAAACAAACCCACAATCATTTATCTGCTGCAGGGGATACATTCCAAGACCCCCAAGGGATGCCTGAAACCTCAGACGATGCTGAACCCTAATATGTTTTCCAACACATATGTGCCGATGATAACATTTAATTTACAGATTAGGCACAGTAAGATACTAACAACATTAACGAATAAAGAAATAGAACAATTGTAGCCATAAACTGTTAAAAACCTGGAGTAGGAAATGGCAACCCACTCCCATATTCTTGCCTGGAAAATTCCATGGACAGAAGAGCCTGGCAGGCTACAATCCATGGGATAGCAAAGAGTCAGGCACGACTGAGCACACACACTGTAATAAAAGTTATGTGAATTCAATCTCTCTTTCTCTCTCTCTCTCAAAATATCATACTGTACAAATTTAATGCCTTTTCCATCTTAACTAAGCACTTACCATGTGCTATGGCCATTATTTTTGTAGTTTGAGGTGCAAGAGCAAAACCAGGAATTTGTTTTTTCTTCTTCACAATTTCATAAATAAAACATTCATTCTTACCATAGATCTTAGCAACCTCAGACTATGATTTTTTTTTCTTTCTTTATGAAATTGAGAACTTTCACCTTCATACTAAAAGGAAATGCTTTATGGCTTCTCTTTGACAGATCCGAATTGCCAGCATCATTCCCCTTGTACTTGGAGACATTAGTAAGCAAATTAAGGGTGACTTGAACACAGCACTGTGGTACCAAGACAGTTGATCTGATAACTGAAACAGTTACTAAGTGACTAAGAGGTGGGATGTGCCAGACAAAATGATGATTCACATCCTGGGTGGGACAGAGAGGGAAGGCATGGAATTTTATCAGGCTACTCAGAATAGCGCACAATTTAAACATGAACTGCTTATTTCTGGAATTTTCCACTTAATGTTTTCAGACTATAATGGACCACACGTAACTGAAACCACAGAAAGTAAAACCACGGATAAGGGGGAACTATTATATTCAGTTTGGCAGGAGAGCAGGGCAATGGATGGAAGGAATAATCAGAGGTGTTTTTGCAGTAGGAAGTTTAAGAAATTGTGATCTGGTCAGCTTCTTATACGGAAAAGGACACCCTAACTCAGAGATGTTAAACGACTTGTTGAAGGTCACATATGAGTTCAATGACAGGGAGAGGCTAGCATAGTCCCCACCCCAGGATCAGTTTTGGTGGTAATCAAAGTGAAGGAATTATACCAGCTGAGACCAGGGTTACAGTAAATCCAATACCAGGTTCTGAAGAGCTGTTGGAAATAAAGGAAATGTGTTCAGTGGTCCCCAGGGCCGGGACCTGATAAAGCTTCATATTACAGTCCACCACTATGAGAACAAAGATGGTACAAAGAAGGGAGCCAATGGCACTGTCTCAAGACAGTAAGACTCCAGCTCTCCTCCTTCCTCTAGCCAAGAGCTGAACAGCATCATGTCCAGGACAAATGCAAGTCAACTGGGCCTGGCTCCCAGTCCCTCAGAATACATACTCTCCCCTCCCTTCCACTCATGGGGGCCTCTCACACTACTTACCCAGATATGTTGCTGAGCTTATGGAGCATGGCTGGATGCTCAAAGGCACCACTGGTTACAAGCCTTGGGACTTTGCAGAGAAGCGTGCACACACACACACACAAATGGGAGCAAGAGGCTTCGTCTGGTGTGCATTACACATATCCTCAGCCAAAAAAAAGATGAGCAACAACCACAGAAGTGGGAGACTCCACATGATAGCTGAAACAACTCGCCCCTCATAAGGACTGATATAGCGGCTGCTATAAGATTAATTGTATTTTTCCTGGAACAATGCTGGAAATCACTCAAAAGGCAACAAATGCTGAAGTCTATCTATGCTCTGCCAAAATTTCAGACAAAAAGCCAATAAGGCTATTTTTACCTTACGTGCTTGAACGGATTTTTTTTTTTTTTTTAAGCAGATCTGTGTTCAGTGCAGTGAACTAGATCAGCTCAAGAGCTCAGAAGAGACAGATCACCTTGGGGAGGTGAGTGAATTCTCCTGAGTCATCTGTACTCCAAATCACATGTTGGATGTGCCACCCAAAGGAGTAGCTTGCCTGTGCCTCCTTGTTAAACCCCACACAGAAATAACGGGCTGCCAAGTGTGTGGACTAAACAGGGCAGTTCCTAAGATCACTTCTTGTATGGAAGCCAAGAATAGGAAGTTGATGATGGTAAAGCAAAGGACCCTGTTAGCCACAGCTCCTTTTGAATTTCTGAAATATTTCAAAAGATGAATATTGCTTTTGCAACCAGATCAAAGTCCTTTGGGGCTCCCTCAGGGTTAAATAGATGGTGATAATAACCTGTGTCTTTTATGTGTAGAGCATTTATAGGTTTTCATACACTATCACATTTATCCTCTCAACAACCCTGTGAGTTGGGTATTATTATTCTTAATCACACTTTTACAAGTGAGGAAACTAAGGATCAGAAATGTTAAACTGGCTTGTAGCAATTTGCTAGAAAGAATCATCAGACATACATAAAGACTGCCACAAAACACAACTTTGCTTACAACAAATAAAATGTTACATCAGTCAGGATTCTAGCAGGAATCAGATCCCAAACTCAAAACAAAACTAGTAACAGGGGGATGTTATATTCCTAGGCTGTTATATTCCACTGACTACACTAAAGCTTTGTCTGTGTGGATCACAGAAAACTGTGGAAAATTCTTAAAGAGATGGGAATACTAGATCACCTTACCTGTCTCCTGAGAAATATGTATGTGGGTCAAGAGCAACATTAGAACTGAACATGGAACAACAAACTGGTTCCAAATCGGGAAAGGAGTATGACAAGGCTGTATATTGTCAACCTGTTCATTTAACTTCTTTGTAGTATACATCATGTGAAATGCTGGTCTGAATGAATCATAAACTGGAATTAACATTGCCAGGAGAAATATCAACAACCTCAGATATGCAGATGGCACCACACTAATGGCAGAAAGTGAAGAGGAACTAAAGAGCCTCCTGATGAAAGTGAAAGAGGGGGGTGAAAAAGCTGGCTTAAAACTCAACATTCAAAAAACTAAGATCATGGCATCTGGTCCCATCACTCATGGCAGATAGAAGGGAAAAAATGGAAGCAGTGACAGATTTTATTTTCTTGTGTTCCAAAATCACCATGGGGAGTGACTGCAGCCATGAAATTAAAAGATTTTTGCTCCTTAGAAGGAAAGCTGTGGCAAATCTAGACAGCATGTTAAAAAACAGAGACATCGCTTTGCCAACAAAGGTCTTGTACAGTCAAAGTGTGGTTTTTCCAGTAGTCATGTATGGATGTGAGAGCTGGACTATAAAAAAGGCTAGAGCCAAAGAATTGATGCTTTTGAATTGTGGTGCCGGAGAAGATTCTTGAGAGTCCCTTAGACATCAAGGAGATCAAATCAGGCAACCCTAAAGGAAATAAATCGTGAATATTCATTGGAAGGACTGATGCTGAAGCTGAATCTCCAATACTTTGGCCATCTGATGCAAAGAGTCGACCCACTGGAAAAGACCCTGATGCTACCAAAGATTGAAGGCAGGAGGAGAAGGGGTTGACAAAAGATGAGATAATTAGATAGCATCACCGACTCAACAGATATGAATTTGAGCAAACCCCAGGAGAGAGTGGAGGACAGAGGAGCCTGGTATGATGCAGTCCATGGGGTTGCAAAGAGTTGGATGCAGCTTAGCAACTGAACAACAACAAAATTCCTAGGCTTGAGAGGCCTGGGGAAGAGGCAGAACCTGGAGAGAACCCAGTTTGAGAGATGCTATGACCGTCAGTCCAAGCAGGGAATGAGTTAGAGAAGTAGATAATCCAATTGCCTGGGTTCCATATTGGCCATAACCAACCAGAGATCAGACGACAAAATGACAGTTGGATTAACTATGCATCTGAACCCGCCAGAGCAGAAAGCAGATTGGGAAAGGTAAGGAGAGTGTCAAATGAAAATTATCTTCAAAGTGATATTTGTAATTAAAGACCAATCTACATACTCAACATTTGGAAAATGGTTCAATATATATGGTTCCTACAAACAATAGAATATTTGTACAGCAATAAAAATCATTTTCATTCTCAAAGAATAATGACAACAGAAAGTATGCTTATGATACAATAAAAACTCTAAGAAGCCACATTTTAAAAAAGAAAAGAAGAACTACATAAACAGTATGATTCTAAATAAAAGATGAGATAAAAGATGGAAGGAAAGACACAGGAAGGTCAGCATCTCCAGGTGTTATTTCTGATAGAATTAGCTAGTTGTCATTTCCATTTTCTTCATTTTCTACTTCACTGTTTTCCCAAATGTTGTATAAGGAACACATGCTATCATTGTAACCTATAAAATGTATATATTGACTTAAAGCAGATAATCTTAAATACTTAGATATTATGAAGCAAAAGTGTTAGAAGCCCTTGGCACTAGCTAACACTTAATAAAAGAAAAAACAAGAAGGGAAAAATCCATTCCTGTAATGATATCAGACTAGGTGTTGGATGTTCTCAGGATTGCTGAAAGTAAGGTTGTGCATCTTATAATGAATCTTCAAAACAATCCTATGACAAAAGATTGGGATTGGGGGCAGGAGGAGAAGGGGACGACAGAGGATGAGATGGCTGGATGGCATCACTGACTCAATGGACGTGAGTCTGAGTGAACTCTGGGAGTTGGTGATGGACAGGGAGGCCTGGCGTGCTGCGATTCATGGGGTTGCAAAGAGTCGGACATGACTGAGCGACTGAACTGAACTGATGACAAAAGAATCTTCACCTCCTTCTACAAAGAGATACAGACTTAGACTCACAAGGTCACACTACTGTTAAATAACAGAGCCAATATTTGAACCAGACTGTCTGATTCCAAAGTCAGTGCTATTCCAAGGAGCTGAGCCATGCTCCTCATGGGGGCTACTCCACTCCCAGGAGCCCTGTCCTGCATGTCAGTCTCCCCTCAATCATCACAACTCTAGAGCACTGCATCACTGTGGACACGTCTTAAGCACCTTCTGAGCTAACAATAAAGACTTAGAAATTCCAGGGAGTGCAAAAGAACATGTCCTGGTCCGGTTTTCCACTCATAAAGTCTTCATCTATAGACCAAGGAGTTTGCTGATTTCAGCATCCACTCAAAGGACTCCCATTATGAATAATAATGATTATACAGAAAAAGATTCATTGAGCACTAATTTTATGCCTAGCACTGAGCAGTATGCTTTTATACTCATCCTGCTCAGACAGTAAAGAATCCACCTGCAATGCAGGAGACCCAAGTTTGATCCCTGGGTTGAGAAACTCCCCTGGAAAAGGGAATAGTTACCCACTCCAGTATTCTTGCCTGGGAAATTCCATGGAGAGAGGAGCCTGGCACACTACAGTCCATGGGGTCACAAAGAGGCGGACACGACTGAGACTAAGCATGCGCACACACAATCTTTGAAACAAACTCTGGGACGAGTCTATGACTACCCTTGTCTTATGCAGGAAGACGTTGAGTCCCAGAGAATTTAAGTCACTTGCTCAAAATCAAATAGCTAAGGAAGCAGCAGACTGCTCAGTGGACGCAGATTTGTTTGACCATAAAAACCCAGGCTCTTGGAGCTTATGAATTAGATGGGGAGATAGTCCAGATTTATTTGAGAAAGTCACAGAAACATAAATCAGCAGGACTTATTAATATCTTTAATAGAAATATCTCCTACTGGGCTTTAATGTTGCTCAAAACCCTATCATAAGAACATCAGCCCATTCGCTGATCCATGGCTCCCTTCGGTGGTCTGAGAGGCTGCTTCTCAATGCTAGAAAATGTGGTCAGCCTCTGTGCCCAAGAAAAGGACAGGTGTCTGTAAGCCTTAGCAGCTTGTGCCACAGACAGAAAACTGGCCCTTCCTCTGAGTCTTCAGTCCCAGACTTCATCCCTGGGTGGCAGAAGAAGCAGGTAGAATGGTCCAATGATGGAGCAGTTTTAGCCTCCGCTTACCTCCCCTATTCTATTCCCAGCACCAGTAAAAACTAACCCCACAAAGTTGTGGATCCCCAGTTGCCATGGGCCACATATTACAAAACAAGACAATAAAATGTCTCAAAGATCCCCAACCACAAAATTCTCTCTATTCTGTCTCTCCTAGTTTCAAGAGTTCATAAGAATTAACCAGTGACTATCCCAGTGATAGGGCTTCCCTGGCAGCTCAGTGGTAAAGAATGTGCCTGCCAATGCAGGAGACACAGGTTCAATCCTTGGATCCAGAAGATCCCCTGGAGGGGGAAATGGCAGCCCACTCCAGTATTCATGCCTAGGAAATCCCATGGACAGTGGAGCCTGACAGGCTACGGTCCACATTGTCACAGAAGAGCTGGACATGACTTAGCAATGGAACAACAAACAAGCAACAACACATCCCAGTGATACCATGACAGCGTCTTTATCCTTGGCAACCGAAGCAACACCCACTCAACCCAGCTTCTGTTCCTGCCTCTCCTGCTCACCCCTGACTCCAGTTCTACAGCCAGAGTCTCCTTCTTGCCCCACCAGGGCCTCTGTACATCAAGATTCCATTGCACAGTGGGGAGAAAGGATAAGATGTATCTTAATTTACTGGGTGTTCTGCCCACCTCGCTTATTTAGATTTTCAGCCTGCTGAGAAGGAATTGTGCCTAGCTTAATGATCAGCTCAGCACTTAACCTGTTGCTGACACTTGAATGTGTTCTAACCCTGGTTAAAATTCTGGGATAGCATTTAGGCTGGCAGCCTGAGGGTAGGAGCCACTCTCTGGCCCTCCATCATTACTGAATTTTCTGCTCAGCAAAGTCAAGAAAATAGGAGTTGTAATGAGATTAAGTCTGAACTTGGAAAATGTCATTCCTTGAATCCCAAATACTGGTTTTAATGCTTTTTGGCATGGGTGAGGCCCCATATTTCTCTAGCCTGACACCCAAGCTTTGTGGTTCCTACAGATTCCAGGGTCTTGGTGCTTCTCGTCTGCCTACCTTCTACAAATTATTAGAAATTAATTTGACTTGGTTCAGCATTATCTGACAATTGCACTGAACCCCCCCACCCACCCCATGAACCTTCTGGGCTAATTTACATCCCCGCCATGCGGCTTAATGTCTCCAGTGCTGGCGCACATTATTTTAAGCTCATGCCAATTATAATTTTTAATACAGTCTGAAAATCATGCCGTTACTTAGCAACAAAGGTCACTCCAATAAATAATAACATTTTGTGAGCCTATTGATACCCTCGATTCCTTTTCATGGGATTGAAAGTTAGTGGCGAGGCCGCTCCCAGTCCTTCCTGGTGGGTTTCTGTTACCTGCAGCTCCTCCCCTAGACACCGGCTCAGTCCCCACACTTAGTCCCCTGTCTCCTCACTCTCACCCCTTTTAGACAGTGATAGGGTGGACCTGGATAAGCTCCTCTCATCTCATCCTTACTCGCCAGTCATATCTGGGACAGAAACACTGAGCTGAAGTCCCAGGGAGCTGTTATATCAGAAGCCAAGGGTCAAATATCACCACTGAAATGGGAGACCGCAACTGTTTCTGCCCTGCAGACTTTTTTCTTCACTTTTCCCTGGGAGATGACTTTAGCTGCAAGTGCAATGCATGGGTAGACCTTTCAGAGGACAGCCCCGTGGTAATCAGGGCTTAGGGAGTCCGCAGCACAGCTGGACCCCAGACTTAAACTGAAGGGCACTCCCCCCACCCCGCATCTCCCAGGCTTCGAGCATTTGCTGTTGTCCCATTTATGTTGGTGTGAAGATCTTCTTCCTCCCCGGGCAAGGAGGAGCCAAATATCATTTGGGAAAGCTCATCAAACAGGGTTGTTTAGAAGCTGTAAGTTTTTGTATATATGGAAACCTTTTGACATGGACACAAAAAACGACCAAGCACACTGCCCACCCTCCCTCCCCCACCAAGCCCAGCGGACTCTCTAGAGAACGAAAAGTCCTACTCACTCCCCACAGTCAACTGCTCACCATAAACCATCCTAGAAGCTGGAGTTAGGCAAAAGGTTACTGACTCCTGGCTTATTCCTCCCCAGCAGGAGCCAGAATAAAATTTTCTCCTTTTAGAATTTGATCCATTGGAGTCCTCCGAGTGCAGTTCACATTTCATGCTCACAGAAAGTGAGGCCACTTTTATTAGCTAACATTTATTCATCACCCTGTGCTGTGCCAAACACTTTACATATGTTAACTATTTAGTCCAAAGACATAATGGCAAATACTCTCCCCTTGACCAAACTTTAGTCAGGCCCCTCTCAGCCCTATTCTCAATCATGAATCAACCCTGAGCTCCCATGCCCAGTTTTGCAGAATCCAGTTTTGGCAAGACTTCTGCTAAGTCAGTTTAGAGAGGATTCCCCACCCTTAGTGTCGGATCACCCTTGATATCCAATCAATTTCTTCTTCTCTTATCCTTGATATCTGATCACCTTGGCTTGTCTTCAACAAGAGTCCTATTAAGTTAGCTTAGCAAGAATCCCCTTCCCTCAATGTGTCCTGTTCATAACATTCCACCCATTGAACATCTCACCCTCTTCTTTGGCTCTAAATCCCCAGCTGTCTTGCAATATTCAAAACTGAGCCCCATCCCTCTCCCCTTTTGTGATATTCTTCTTGCGATAGTACTGAATAAATGTTACCATGTTAATAAGAGTTAGAATAACTTTTTTCTTGAACAATATGTACCTCTTCTATTTCCATATAACAAACAAAAAACAAAGGCTCAAAAGAGAACACTGTATTATTTGACTAGCATGTATCAGACTTAAAATTTGAAGGCAGGGAATTTGATTTCCAAAATATATGCACTTAACCATTTCCCTTGGGGCTTCTGAGGTGGTGCCAGTGGTAAAGAATCTGCCTGTCAGTGCAGGGGATGCAGAAGACACAGGAGACATGAGTTTCATCCATGGGATAAAAGCTAGCCACACCATCAGGAGGATCCCCTGGGGTAGGAAATGGCAACCCATTCAATATTCTTGCCTGGAAAATTCCATGGTAGAGGAGCCTGGTGGGCTACAGTCCATGGGGCCTCAAGAGTCGGACGTGAGTGAGCAATTGAGCTCACACTACTAACCATTTCTCTTAACTGACAGTTTGCTATGAAGTCACTCTCATCCCCTTGCTAGCGATAACACATATTTTCTCTCCTGCACTGCAGGCAGATCCTCTACTGTCTAAACCACCAGAGAAGCCCCCAACACATATTTTAAAAGCCACCAAATCAGACCAGACCGGAAAGTCTTGGGTGGTCTCATCTTCTACAGACAAGCTATAAAACGAAATTATAAGAGATCCTGCCCTTTCAGGGTTGTTGTCCTAGATGAATCTCAGAAAATGAAACTAGCTGAGTTCCTCACTCTTTGGCCAATTCTGTAGTTGGAAAGATCCAGCTTTAGCAGCATTATTCACTCAATACTGTCCATTTGCAAGGTGTTGTACTAGGCACCAGAAGAAATACAGATGTACAACATAGTCTGCTGCTGCTGCTGCTGCTAAATCACTTCAGTCGTGTCTGATTCTGTGCGACCCCATAGACGGTGGCCCACCAGGCTCCCCCGTCCCTGGGATTCTCCAGGCAAAAACACTGGAGTAGGTCGCCATTTCCTTCTCCAATGCATGAAAGTGAAAAGTGAAAGGGAAGTTGCTCAGTCGTGTCCGACTCTTAGCGACCCCACCGACTGCAGCCTACCAGGCTCCTCCGTCCATGGGATTTTCCAGGCAAGAGTACTGGAGTGGGTTGCCATTGCCTTCTCCGACAACAGAGTCTAGTCATAATCTAAACCTATGCATTATGGTGATGAAACATCCTAGCAGGGTAAAGAATCTAACTGAGCAGGTTATTAGCATCATTTAACTTTATCTTCCCTGTAATTATCACTTCACTTATTTCCTAGGGCCTGGAGGAAAATGCCGCTATCATGCAAGCTGGTTTCTCTCCAGACTACCACTTTACATATCCAAATAGAAGGTCAGTGGCCTGCAGAGAAAGGACTCGGGTTGTATCATTTCAACAAGCTCTAGCAGGCCCCTCTGCTTACCCTCAGCCCCAAGCCACCAGCCTCTATGCGTCTGATAACCCAGGTGTGTGTGAAGATCTAAGGGCACTGATGCCAGGCCAGAATGTCCCGTTGTGCCAGGGAATTTTCCTCCATCATTTCATGTGAATTAAAAATCATTTGAGATTTTGTTCCTAAGCCAGCATAGCCTGGGGCCTCTAAAAGGACAGCAATAAGAACCTGCTCAGCATCCCAGGGCTTCCCTGGCGCATCACTCAGAATGAGGGTACAGCTCCGCAGGCCTCCAGCTCACCCTCTGGCAGGAAATTGCTTCCTACAGTCATCCATGGGATAAAAGCCAGCCACACCATCAGGAACCATAAAGAGGCCAAAAGGCAAGCAGCCATCCTCTCAGATCAATTTCATTTCAGTATCTCTGCTTCCCAACACTGCTGTCTCTCTCTGCCCTGTTATATTACTAAATCCTATTTATCTTGATCTTTGAAATGTGTTTCTTTTTCATCATGCCTTCCTATTTACCTGTCTTCTTAACTGTTAGCTTATCCTTGGCCTGGTATGTGAGAGCCACCTTGAAACACGGTCTCCATGTTCTCAGTTTGTCCATTCATTCATTCATCAAATATTTACTGGGAACAATCAGGTGTCAGACTGCAAGATGTTGAAGACATAATTGACATCCTTGTATTTGAAGAGGTCAGAGTCAAACAGAAGAGACAGACATGTGAATCAGTCATTGTAATACATGCAATAAGCTTATTCAAAGCTCAGAAAGAGCAAGGAGGAAGGTGAAACTGGGAGGGACAGAGACATCTACACAGAGATGGAGGAGAAGGGGGTGAATGTGCTAGATACTGAGAACCAGAAGGGAGGGTGCAATCAAAGCCAAAAGGATTCGAAAGAGCCCGTTAGGTTTAGGAAATAGAAATTCTCTACTGTCCAAGTGTGATATGTGAGATGTGAAGACAAAAGAAGGTGAAAACAAACAAGCTGCACGAGTCAGATTTTAGAAGGCCTTTTGTGATACACTGGGGGTTTTATTTATTTTGTCTGATCCTTATCAGAGCCTCATGAGGTAGGTATAAGGTGGAACCATAAGAAACTTATCAATACTCTACCATTTTGACCTCTGGTCATGGAAATCTCATGGTTCAACCTTTAGTTTGAACTGCTATTGTTATCACCATTCGAGAGATGGGAAAATCATGGCATCTTACTTGATGACCAATGGTCACACAGCTAGTAACTGCGGGGGCAAAAAATTGAATTGACAGTCTGAGAAGACAAAGGGTAAAATTTTAGATAAAGACCTCAAGCCATGTGGTTATTTTGGGCAAAGCACTCTGGGAAGAGGGTACCATGAGTACAAATTCCCTGGGGCAAAAATGTGTCTGGAATGTTCTAGAAATCCAAGAGGCCAGTGTGGCTGGAATGAAGAGAATGGCAAGAAGGAGAATGGTAGGAGATGAAGTCTGAGAGGTGACATGGAGCCAGATCGCATGGAGCTTACAGATAGTCCAATAAAGATCCTGACTTTTACTCTGAAAGAAATGGAAAACCAAGTGTTGTGCTTTACCAATATCATCCAGGCTGCCGGGCTGAGAATAGACCACAGAGGGGAAGGCCGGTTCAGAGGAAGAGATGAGGGTGGTTGGGGTAAAGGTGGCGGTGGCAGTTGAGGGGAATGGGCCATCGGGGTGTGTTGATCTGGATGAAGGTGTGCAGGAAAAAGAGAGTCAAGGATACTGCCAAGATTTTAGAAGAATAAGGTTGCATTAACCAAGATGAAATTGCCAGTAGATCTGGTTACAGGACATTAGTGCAAGTTCAGGTTTAGGACTGTCAAGTTTGGGACACTCACTGGACCAACTGGAGTTATCAGGTAGGCGGTTGGCTATGTAGGTGCATAGCGCAGGGGAGAGGTCCAAGCTAGAGGATGTATTTGGAATCCAGCAGCAGACAGATGGAATTAAACCTGTGTGATTGGAGAAGATCATCTAGAAAGTGGACATGAATGGAAAAGAGAAAGGGTTCAGGAACAACAGACAGGGCCCTCCAGTATTCAGAGGTCAGGAATCTGAGAAGGGTCAATGAAAGAGACTGAGAAGGAATGACCAGAAAGTGAGAACCACCAGTGGGCACTGATTTTAGCAACATGAAGACCAGGAGGAAGAGGAAGGCTGCTCTCACTTCTCAGAGCACTGCCTGTTCTCACAGTCCCAGTGGCCCATCTGCCCAGCACTGCCGGTCAAAGCCCAGCCTCAGTACAACTGTAACTATCTGAACTATCAGGGCAGTTCATAACCAGTAATCACTGAATTATTCCAGTAGCAGATTTTTTTTCTTTCTTTTTTACTGAATAAGAAAGCTTCATTGCCTAAACTATGTAATGGCACACTCTGTAACTAGAGAATTCCCAAAGAGTAGGTACAATTTTATTTATTTTCAATATCAGGGCATTTGTCATGAAAATAATTGAATTTCTAAAAATTCTGGTACTTTCTATGTCATTTCCTAAAATTATCCTTTGAGAATCCTCTGTAAGAGAACTCATCCCCCCCCCCACCACCACCACCATCACCCACTGCTGGGAGTAATAGAGGAACTGCTATTTGCACCTCCCAAAACCAAATTTCCCTGGTGGCTCAGCAGTAAAGAATCTGCTTGCCACGCAGGAGACACCAGAGACTCTGGATCAGTCCCTGGGTTGGGAAGATCCCCTGGAGAAGGAAATGGCCACCCACTCCAGTAATCCTGCCTGGGAAGTCCCATGGACAGAGGAGCCTGACAGGCTTCAGTCCACAGGATCGCAAAGAGTCAGACATGATTGAGCACACACATTCTGCATTCTCAACCAGACTTACTTTCTGTGATTACATCTGCAAGCCAATGAATTAATGAGGACGGTAGTTCCCAAACATACATGAAACTGCCCTATTAAATGCTGATATGAAAGCAAACGTTCATCAACAGGACCCCTAATCCAAAGAACATCATATAATCAATGGCCAAATCCCATTTCTAAAATTTGCTCCTTGCCTTCCAGTTTTTACTTAAAAGTTTTCTATCCCACACAAAAGGTGCTTCCTTGCTACACAGGTCACTTTTGTGATCCTCCCTTCACTCACACACACTTTCATTTCCTTTCCCATTTATAACATTCTGCTCTAAGCAACATTTTGTCTTCCAAATCTGTTGTAAAAGAAATTATGACATTTCACTGTAACACCAGAATCAGACATCTATATGAACACATAGATACATGTAATGCAAGCAAGAATGAGTTCCATATGTTATTTGAAACAATAAGGTTCCACAGGAGCAAGAGGGCATCTGATATTAATCATACACAGATGAATCTTACTTGATAGTCTTGCCAGTGGCTTTGACTTCTGAGAAAATTAACATTTCCATCTATGTAAATAACCCTTGATTTTGAAAGAAACAGAAAATGATGTTTTTCCTTTCCTGCAATGGAACTTCCTCCTTCTGGCTTATCTGAATCAATGGAGGTCAAGAGAGTATCTGCTCCTACTTTCCAACACTCACCTCTCTTGACCTTGATTAATATCTGGAACAGCTGACAAATCATGCTTTGGCCATCCAAGTCTCACTCCATCCCTAAAGGCACTCAGAGAATGTTCCTGTTCAAGGCATCAAGCCTTCTGTGTTCATTCTAAGCAGATACACAGTGGAAATCTCCACAAAGTGCTCTTTCCCTTCCAACCCCCAGAAAATACTGATAGGCTGAGCTTTTATTTGATCTTCCAGAAGCTTTAACGACCCAGAAGCCTTCCAGAAGCCTTCTGTGATCCCATTGCATCTTACACATGTTAACATATGTGTTACACTTTCAAATATGAGCACTTTTGCAAATCTACCCTTACCCACCAAGACAAGGGGAAAGAAAACACTTTGATGATTCTCTGAAACCGCCCTAACGCAGCATGAAAGCCCAAGGCATTCAGCTTTGCTGTCGCCTTTTACCTAGGAAACAGACGCCGGAACAGAACTGAAATCACTTCCTTCTGAGAAATCATGGATGCTTGTAATACATCATTTCAGGAAGAAAAACTTCTAAGGTAGTTTTTTTTTTTTTTTTTTTTTTTAATAAAACCATGTCTGTGTTTCTGGCAGCTATTTGGTTAGAAGTTTTTTGATGTGTGATCTTGACATCAATCAGTATTGCCAGAAGGATCACTTCTGCCAACTCCAGGCTCCTCATGGAGCCCCACAAACAGCTCCAGCCACAGCCTCCTTCATCCACGTGGCAGCCATGGAGAAATGGACACTGTGGGAGAACCCTAGCTCTGAGTGCTCCACCCAACTGAGTGCGCGACCAGTGAAAGTTACTGAGCTTCTATCAAGCCACACTCTTCTTAAACCCAAATGGGGTTATCAGTCCAGGTCAGACAACTCAAACTTTCAAAAACAGGGAAAAAATTAAGTGAGCCATGACACATTCCATACAGAGATGCTCCAGAGTCAGGTTAAAGAACGAAAGAGACTGCTGGTGCTGACGGGGAAAGATTTCCAAGACACACAGATATACTGCAAAAAGAAAAAGAACAAATCACAGAACCAAAACCTACAATGTTTCCATTTTATAGAAAAAGCATCTTATTCCATGTCATTAAATTACAAACTCATCACAAGTTTATGCCTAAATATATGCAAATAGGGAATTCCCAGGCAGGCAGTGGTTAGGGCTTTGCTCTCACTGCAAAAGGCCAGGGTTTGATCCCTGGTCATCCCTGGTCGGGGAACTAAAATCTCACAAGCTGCACAGTGGGGCCAAATAAATAAATAAATGCAAATATATGTGTGTTGGTACATATACATACCTATACACACAGATATGTGTGTGACATACCTCTCCATGCTTACAGATGTGTCTGAAGGGATGCTCATCATCCTGATAACAGCACTTATCTCCAGGGAGGGGAGTAAGGTTGTGATGAAGTAAAGAGGGGAATTTTCTCTCTTTATCTTATGTTCTTTGGAACTCTGGATTTTTTTTAATAATAAGAATGCATGTAAATATTGCTTACATAACAAAAATAAATAAGCTTGATTTATTCATTTGTTGATTTACTTATTCCCCTATGATTCAACAAGTGCTCTGGGAGAAAGTTAGTCACTTTTCCACTATCCATCCCCACTTTCACCTTGCTAACATGACCCTGGTTTTCAGGGGTGCCACGTTCTGAGTTCAACATTGCTTTGCCCGCTTTTTTGCAGGTTCAAATAGCCAGAGGATACACTCTAGTCAATGAGATACAGATGGATATGTTGTGGAGGGGAGGGGGAAGTGACACGTTTTCCCCTAATCTTGAAGGAACAGGATGTCCGGCACTGCAGCAGCCATGTTGCCAACATGAGGTGTCAAGTATGAGAGGCCAGGGCAGACACTGTTGAGTCACTAACCAATGCAGCAGCTGCCTACCTTCAAAATTCTTGTTTTATTAAGAAATATAAATGCTATCCATTTAAGCTAGTGTAAGGTGAGTTTTTTGTTACTAACAGCTAAGTGCATTTCTAATCAACACAAGTGCCTATGATGTATGGAGCAGAGCCAGGCTAGAGAAGTTGAGTTTACAAGAAAGAGGAGAAATTCTCAGCAACATAAAATGCCTAAAACTAAGAGGATGCCTAAAACTAAGAAACAGGGTTAAATAGGAATGCCCCAATTTCTTCATAAGGGGTATTGAGTCAGTCAGATAAGACCCTACCTATGAAAGTAGTTTGTAAGTGGGGTAACAATGGACAAATGTAAGGGCTGACTTTGGTGCATATGTAGTCAAGGTGTGCTATGAACAGTGGCCAAAACGGCACATTCTGAAGTCAGACCATCCTGGCATAGCACACAAATAAGCTTTGAGAGTCAGGAAAATTATTTAATTTCTTTGCACCTCAACTTCCTAATATGTAAAACTGGAATCATAATAATAATTACACCTATGACTACTGTAAGGATTAAATAAAATAATGTATTAGAGGCTTAGCACAGAGCCTGGCATGGGTGGCCCTTAGGATGAGTCATTCACTGTTATTATAGGATGACTGAAAGGGCACCCAAAGATCCTCCGGTGCCAAAACATAACCCCCACAGCCTCCCCAGTAGTCAGAGAAGGTCTCATGATAGCTACCATCTGGCTTAAGGCCTTGGAGATCATTGTTAGAAAAGAAATGTAGAACTCACCTGAGGAAGGTTAAACTTTGATGTTCCAGAAAGACTTACAGAGAAGCTATGACAAGCAAGCAAGGTGCTGAGGATAAAAGAGAATGTCAAAGATCAGACTTTCATGGTGGTCCTGTGTTTAAGAATCCCCCTGCCAATGCAGGGGACATGGGTTCGATCCCTGATCCAGGGCAGCTAAGCTGGTACACCACAACTACTGAGCCCTGTGCTGTAACTACTGAAGGCAGCACTCTAGAGCTCAGCTCTGCAACAAGAGAAACCACTGCTAGAGAGGCCCACTCACTGCAACCAGAGAAAGCCCATTTGCAGCAACCAAGACCCAGTGCAGCCAAAAAAAAAAAATACTGCTTTGTGCTCTCAGGGAACTTGAAGAGATAAGACATAAATGCAGGTGAAATATACAGAAGATAAATAACAGACCAATGTTGTACAGGAATGTCCCAAGCCAATGTGTGATTAATTGCCAAAAAGAGATGCAGAGAAAGATCAACATCATCCCAAGGCCAGAGATTATTTTTTGCTGGGAGTTTGAATACGAAGGACTTTAAATAGATGGAAAAGTTTGAAATGCAGCCTATAGCCAGTGGAGAGTCATAGAGATTCCAGATGAGCAAAAATGACCAGAACCTTCTATGGACACTCATCAGAAAGCAATGAGTAGAATTCCAGGGCCCAGAGAGTGAGCAAAAGTAGACAACCAACTGGGACCTATGTTATAATGACACAGATGGAAGAGCATGGTGAGAACCTGGACTGGGATGGGCCAGTGGAAAAAACAAAAACACTGATCCCATTAGCAGGTGATATCCCTCCAAACAAATGGGAAATCTTTCTGATTCTGTTTCTATTGTTGTTCACCTTCACTCACACTACTAGTTTATAAGATTAGTTATTGTATGGAGCGGGGAAAGCCCAGGACAGGTAAGTCTGGGGGAAGCAAGGCAGACAGAAGTGCTTAGGAACTGGGTTCACTGCCTCAGAAGGCAGGGAGAGAAGTGTATGCAACCCAAACTATGCACAGAAGGCTGGGTTCTTGGGGACACAGAGAGAAGAGATGGAAGATGGCAGAAGAGAAAAGATCTGTTAAGAGAGATTTGACCCAACTTGACCAACAGGTACTCTGATCTTCAGCTGTACTCAGTGCTTCAGTCTCCCAAACGTGGAGGCATCTCCTCCTGTGTGCAGAGCTTGGGCTTGCTCAGCCTTCCAGAGCCAAAAGTACCTCTCAAGCAGAAGACCCCAGACCCCCTCTCATCATTGTGAATAGGGAGTGCACACGTCCTGTTTCATAAAGGAGTCAGAATATCAAGGTAGAGCAAACCTCCAGCAGCGCATCAGAGATGTCCCCTTCATCTTTACAATATAACTTCCCTCAAGCCTGGAAGTTGGGGGAGTAGCCTGAGTTGCCTGGTCATGGCTTCAATGCATAGATAATACCATTAAGGTGGGGCAAAATCTCTTTAAAAATACTGAAAGTCAACATTCTTTGAATTCTTCATACAGGTCGAACAATGTGCAACTATCTGTAGATAAATGATCTTCTTGAAGTGCCATTTTTGTTCCCATTTTACAGATGGGAAAAACTGAGGTTTAAAGAAATGAAGAAAGCTGCTCAATTCAAAGAGCTAATCAGTGACAGGGAATATTTGAGCACAGACAACCTCAACCCAGAGTGTATCTTCCTTAACCACAGGATCATGCCCTTTCCTCCTCCCTGAGCATGTGAGTGCTAATCTGGTTGACGGTTGAGGCCATTCTCAACGAACAGAGGGCCAACTGGGCACTTGAACTTGGGCTAACACTCAAGTGGCAGAGCTAATAATGAATCAAGCCACTTCGTCTGTGAGACCCTACGGAAGCCCCTGAGCTGCTCTGGCTTTCCCTGTGGTCTAGTTAACCCTCTTTGAGGTGGCACCACTAATTATCAAACTCTTTATTTGGCTGAGCAGACACTCAGTGATGCTCCTCAATGCTCCTGGTGAGATGTGTCCTCTGTGAAAGCTGACCTCTACGTGACAAGGGAGAATTCAGCTCTCGGCCAGAAGGTCTGCCCTGGCTTCTTTTTCATCACTGTGTCTTAAGAAATCCTCCATAGTTTGATTTTTTTTTTTTTTTTTCCTTTCTTTCTTTCTACCTTGTCAGGAAGCCAAGAGTGGCATTCAAAGGACACGTTTACCCCCCAGCAATTTCTCTCTTCTACCACCATGTGCTTTCTTCTCATAAAATCAGACCAGACAATGAAGCTGTAAACCCAGCTGGTGAGATTGATGTCCTGTTTCTCCAGCCTCCCTCCGGTGGGTTTGCCTCAGGAGCTGTGCGCTGTGAACGATAAACATCCAAATGAAAATGCTTCGAGATAAAGACAATCACAATAACAACAAAAGTAAAAGTCTTTAATTGATAGAGCAGAGGGGTGAATTCAAGGGAGCATATGGCACACAAATAATGAACTGGACGAAACTGCAAGGAAAAATCTTGACCTCGGGATTCTGGAAAGCTCCACCTTATTGCCCACCAACATCTGGAGCACATACACCAAGAAAGGACTGTCCCTGCGAAATGTAACCAAACAAATCAACCGCTCTGCTCCCTATTTTCAAACACTTTTCCTTTTTACAATGAATCAGAAATCTCGGGCAATCACTGTTACATCATTTACGATTAAAAAATCACAGGTAGATTATAGAAAATAAAACAGAGGCTCATATATTCTGCAATCTCATCTCTGCCAAAAATGAGCTGCTAAAATAAATCCCAGAAGTTTTACATTTTGTCTGCCACTTTTTGTTTTCTAACCCCTCTGTCAAACCGCAAGGATAGAACTTCCATGGAGCTTAACACAAGCTGACCTCACCAGACTCAAGACATGGCAATGCTATGAGAAATTAAAAGCCATGGTGGATTTCTCATTCCCTCTACTTTCTGTGACAATTGGCAGGTGAACTTTTCCATTCCCTAAATTCTGAAAGTAAAAAATATGAGGTTGTTCTGTGTGTTTATCATCAAAATAGAAGTACAAAAGTTGTTGTACATCTAGTGGTGGAGGGCTGCTTGCCAGCCAAAAAAAAGATCTACTGACTGCTGAAAATGAAAAGTAAATACACCCCATTTTAATTGTTTTCCTTCAAAGTGAAATGAAAGTGAAAGTCACTCAGTCATGTCTGACTCTTTGAGACCCCACCAACTATAGTCCATGGAATTCTTCAGGCCAGAATACTGGAGTGGGTAGCCTTTCCCTTCTCCAGGGGATCTTCCCAACTTGGGGACTGAACCCAGGTCTCCCGCATTGTGGGTAGATTCTTCACCATCTGAGCCACAAGAGAAGCCCAAGAATACTGGAGTGGGTAGCCTATCCATTCTCCAGCAGATCTTCCCACCCTAGGAATCGAACCAGGGTCTCTTGCATTGCAGGCAGATTCTGAGCTCCCAGGGAAGCTGAGCTACCAGAGAAGCTCCCAATTATTTTCCTTCAGTTTCCCCAAAGAATTTATATATATATCTCTGCTTCTAGAGAGTGAATTTCATTTTCCTCATCCATAAAATATAAATGTTGCATTAGGTGGTCTCCCAGCTGCTTCTCCATTCAAACAAATTCTATGATTTTAAATATACAATATATATATATATATGCAATATATATTTAAAATATATTTGTGTCTATATATAAATGTATATGTACATTTGTATATATACATATATATAATCTATGTTAACATGTCAAGATAATTTTAAAATAAAAATGTATTTTTCCTTGCATCTGACATGCATTTAGCCTCTCTCTGCCTCAATCTCTGACTCTGAAAAAAAAGTAAAGACTTGGAATCATGGGTGGAAAATGGGTTTCGACTTGCTTGCCAAATCTTATCCTTTGCCAGGATCATTATGTTGAAAAGCATCGGCAAAGCTATGCCTGGGCTCAGCATAAAAGAGCACTTATATTTATAATGAGTATTTATATATAGTGAGCATTTAAAATGAGTAATTATAATAAGTTATAACATGAGGCAGATCATACATGATATTTCTATGGCTCTCAAATAAGCCTATTAAAAGTCTAAATCCTATTCCCTCTGTGGGAGAGTCATTGTAAGGACAAAAGAGACATTTGGAGTCCCCCCATTGGGACTTCATAGCCATGAAAAGAGAGATCCAAAGAGATGAAATTATTTGCCTGTGTTTAAAACCTGAATTCCAGTATTTTGAGTCCAAATCCATAAGACTACACCATACCACCTTTCTTAAATTCTAGCAATCTCTATGCAAGGGGGTGTCTACCTGTGGGCAATGAATCATTCGGGATCCAGCTAGGAAGTAGAAATCTTTCCTCTCTAAGGATTGTCAATGGAGTAAATTTAATCAGGGAATTAGTTACACAGATAACTGAAGAGCTAAGAGGCAAAACAGATGAAGCAACCCAAGGATTAGTAACAGAAAATCGCCATCACCCTTGAACTGAAAGAACACAGGGAGGAGATAATGTCCCCAGAACCCTTTCTAAGGCTACCTGGAAGAAAATATGGTGGAGTCTGTGGGGAGCTACCAACATGGAAGAAATGAACCAGTGATGAAGCATGAAGGCAGAGACAGGGAGAAATACCCTGGCTTCTCCCCATCCTCCCACCTCTAGTCTTCTGTAAGTGTCTCCATTGACCAACCCTACTCAGAATACAGTCAGCAAGAGAGCCTGAGAAACCTAGTTGCAGAATTGTAAGCAATGACAAGCACACATAAAATAATATATAGATAGATAATAGATAAACACAGATCTGATTTCAGGACATAAGGCCAAGCCAAAAGCTATATCCATATCCTAAAGGGTATGCCCAATTTTTTCAGCCTAATCCGTTATCTTATTCCTGAAAGTGAAAATGAAAGTTGCTCAGTCATGTCCGACTCTTTGTGACCCCGTGGACTATACAGTCCATGGAATTCTCCAGGCCAGAATACTGGATTGGGTAGCCATTTCCTTCTCCAGGGGATCTTCCCAACCCAGGGATCGAACCCAGGTCTCCCACATTGCAGATGGATTTTTTACCAGCTGAGCCTCAAGGGAAACCCAACTTATTCCTATTAATATACAAAAATATCTCCCCTTTCCCAGATGGGGCAGGAAAAAAGAATCTTTCTGACATTTTTCTGTTGATTCTAGACTCATAGTCAATGGACAGAAATTGGTTTATAGAAATCTTGATGGAAGTTTGCACTGAAGCCAAACTAAAAGCAACCTCCTATCCAGGTCACTCCAACTCATATATGAAGGTTTAAGACCTTGAGATGAAAGGGAAGTTACCAAAGAGGGAGGTCCAGGAAAGTTAGCTCTCCTCAGAGGCTCCTAAGTTAAATAAAGTGGACTTCAAAGCTATAGACTAGAAATAGTTCTGTACCCTCAGGATCCCTGACCTCAAAGGCTAAGACAATGACTCCCAAATGATGGTCCTGGTTATCTGCATCAGAACTGCTCTGAGACTCTTGTGAAAGGTCTAACCTCAAGACCTTACACTAGACCCATAGAAGCAGTAAATCTAGAGATAAAACTTGAACACTGCATTTTGGTAGAGTCTCCAACATATTTGGAAAATAAGAGTTCCTGGACAAGAAATCCTTGGCAACAATAAGAAATTCAAGATGTGACACTCTGTATTCCTTCCCAGATGAGCTACTAATAGTTTTTAATGCCCCATGTCCTCTATACCTGCCAAGAGTGTTTTGCTCCGTCTGACAATCCACAAGAAGGCCTACCAACTGCCCAGACCTTGATTCCTTGGGATCTGTTCCAACTCTGGACTGTATTGTTCAGTTCAGTTCAGCTCAGTCGCTCAGTCATATCCTCTTTGCAACCCCATGAACTGCAGCATGCCAGGCCTCCCTGTCCATCACCAACTCCCAGAATCCACCCAAACACATGTCCATTGAGTCGGTGAAGCCATCCAACCATCTCATCTTCTGTCATCCCCTTCTCCTCCTGCCCTCAATCTTTCCTAGCATCAGGGTCTTTTCCAATGAGTCAGCTCTTCGCATCAGGTGGCCAAAGTATTGGAGTTTCAGCTTCAGCATCAGTCCTTCCAATGAACACCCAGGACTGATCTCCTTTAGGATGGACTGGTTGGACCTCCTTGAAGTCCAAGGGACTCTCAAGAGTCTTCTCCAACACCACAGTTCAAAAGCATCAATTCTTCGGCTCTCAGCTTTCTTTATAGTCCAACTCTCACATCCATATATGACCACAGGAAAAACCATAGCCTTGACTAGACGAACCTTTGTTGGCAAAGTAATGTCTCTGCTTTTGAATATGCTAT
>NW_011495032.1:42305987-42332307 GCF_000754665.1 Bison bison bison | reverse complement strand
GGCAAAGTAATGTCTCTGCTTTTGAATATGCTATCTAGGTTGGTCATAACTTTCCTTCGAAGGAGTAAGCGTCTTTTAGTTTCATGGCTGCAGTCACCATCTGCAGTGATTTTGGAGCCCAGAAAAATAAAGTTGGCCACTGTTTCCCCATCTATTTGCCATGAAGTGATGGGACCAGCTGCCATGATCTTAGTTTTCTGAATGTTGGGCTTTAAGCCAACTTTTTAGTTCCCTTTTCTCTTTCTCCTCTACCTGGGTAAAATCTTGCTTCCCTTCTCCACTGCAATTCTCACCAGTTCTCTCATTTTGGCCTCACAATGACTCCCCTGGACAGCCCCTCCCCTGAAGCTAGGAGCCCTCAAGATACCTCTTGTTTGCCACGTTACTCTGAAATGACAGTGCAAGTGGCTGTCATAGATACAGCTGCCCCAGCTGTGGGTCTGGGAGGCCCACCCATTACAGGTGCTGTTGGGCTCCATCCCCTTTGGGTTTGACTGTGGCTGAAGAGCCTGGAGGGCGGGTGCCATGTGGCACCTGCTCCTGGAAGGTGAATATTTTCCAGGTCCCTCCACAGGTAATAAAGCCTGTAGGATTCCACTCTGAGACTTACAGCCTCCCTTTTCCCCTCTGCAGGGGAGGGATGTGGATGCAGTACTGTTACTTGTGCCTGCTATAATGGTGCTTCTTTTCCTTTAAACAATCCAGAGGGGCCACCTTCCTAGAGATAAAAAATGAAAAGATGGTGAGATTACCTGCCAGGACCATTTAGGCTTTAATGATCTTCATGTGAGTGCTCCCAGAAACACCATGCAGCAACCAAGTCATAGGATGCTGTTCTAATAAAATTAAAATTACTAAAATAAACTGCCAGGCATCTGGAAAGCACCGAGAACACAATACATTATGTAAACTGACATTCAAATATTGTACACCTACATGGCCCTTGAGTTACAACAAAGGCATGATGCATGCTAAAGCCTTACTTTTAAAGTTTTAATTTCCTTGTAAGTGGATTTTAATCACTAGGTAACCAAATCATATTCAATACCAATTCCCCTTATGTTGTCCAGTGGCTCACTGTTTCTTTGTGTCGAATTCTCAAATTCACATTTACATACAGTCTAGAGTTGCAAATACAAAACAAGAACTATTCAAATGAAAAGTACAAGAGTTTACAAATACCCAAATAATAGATTCCCCTCCTCCTCCTTCTTACCTCTAGCTCTGTTGGAGTCCATTAAAAACAGACTTAAGATAGGATTAAAGGAGCACTTTGCAACTTGATGAAAATCAAGCTCCGTATATCACTCTTTAAAAAAAGAATAAGAAACACCAAGCGACATTCAGTTTGATCATGAATATTGATAATATAATATTTATTTTAAATATAATGTATTCATCGGTACTCAACCAAAAGCAAAATTAAACTCATCAGGATCAGAATAACTGGTTTTGCAAAAGTCAAGGACCCTCGTTGGGTGGCTTAATGACTTCTTGTTTGTGTTCTGTTTGCATAAATTATCCATCAAGTGCAGCCATTACACCGGATGCAGCATGGCTCTCGCGGAGGGATGAGAGCCGCGTCAGGACCCTCATTAAAGGGAAATGTGATTGGAATGGAGTCATCATTCCATGCCTGGCAAGGCTCTGCTGTCTCCACTCTCCATCCCTCTGCACCAATTCCATCTGAAGTCAAAACTGGGCTTGCAGACCTGGATGCTTAAAGGCAACGGATGCAATCAAACAATAGATAAATGACAACCACTGTGCCTATAGCCAAATGTGAAAAAGAAAGGGGAGAAAAGCAGTAGAATGAGTTTCAAGGCAATCAGATGAGGCTCTAAGAATGCAGGTGCTGGGTAACACGCTCTCCATCCATCCCCCACAGAAAAATTCCTTTTTTCAATATCTACTGACATTCTTTCCACCTCATAGTATTACTATCCAATAAACTGAGTATGGATAGGACTCAAGTCATGCTGTGTGTAATACTAATTAAGGAAGACAGGCAAAAATAATGGCTTCCCCATTTCACATAGTACAATCATCCCATCCCAGTCTGGACACATCCTGCAGCTATTTCAATGTAATTGTATTACTTAACGCAGGGAGAATGTTGTTTTCTAGTAAGAGACGATGCAAAATGAAGTTGTGGGAGCGTCAGAGAAGCCACATAATAGGAAGCGAGGACCTTCCCAACAGAGTGATAAGATGGGTTTCTGCGATGTGCAGAGCTGAGCATATGTTGTATTGGAATAAAAAATGCAGGTGAATCCAGGGGAACTGAGAAACACAACCACTTCTTATTGCAATCTTAAATAAAATTGCCTGTGTACCTAGTGACAGATCTGGTTTGGTTCACAGACATTCAGCTCTGAAATAAGAAACGGAAGAACATTATCAGAGGATGATCATCACCATAAACTAGCCATGGCTAAACCCACCCTCCAGGCTGGAACACTATTTCCAGCAGCTTGAGCTTGTCACAAATGTTACATGCCAGACAGCATCACCGCGCAAGGTCCACACACAGCTGGGGCTCAGAGTCAGGCTGTAACCGGCTGAGACTGGTCTTTAATACTCTAAACTAATGCCAAAAACAACTGAGATGTGATGTGCTTAGTTATAAAATACATCCTCAGGCCTGCTAATAGCTCATAATGTGGCCTTACAGATAGGTTCAAGTACACGAAAGGACACTGGCCTAAACAGGTGACGGGAAACAGCTGTGCTCCATTTACACAGAGGACAGGAAAGGAGGGAACGAAATTTAAATTACAACAGGCAGGTGTGACAGGTGTCAAAAGACAGAAATGAAGACAACTAAGTTACTAGCAAAGGGAAACATTGTTAGGTGGTGAAAGAGAGTAAAAAGGAAATGGACATTACAATATTGAATATCAACACACATATACATGGGAGAGTGACATGTTGATTAGAGCAATCAGCCTCTACATCAAAATTTTTTCATAAAATACTATCTTGAACAATATGAAATGGTCATTTTGGTAGACCAAAAAGTGGTCAAATATCAGCTACTTCAAATGGTTCAACCTAATATTAATACTTCTGTCTTAGGTGAGAACCTTGAACAATACCTCATATATCCTAGACAATCCACAAATATTCACTCTGAGGACTGGTAAATCATGAAATGAATTTTCAAATAGTTAAAGCGATGTTTAACTGAACAAGGAAGAGTTTTCTGGGTGGTTATATATCTTTTCTGTTAGTTTCTTTGTCTCTTTTGGAGCAGTCTTTCATGTTAATTTCTTTCTCTTATCTACCTTGACGACTTTTTAGTCCGTCACTGAAGTTACACTCATTAGGGATGGTGAACATTTGTACACACTATTAGTAATCATCTTTTCTACTTTTTTTGGATTATCAATAATGAAAGTTAATAAAACTAACCAAGTTTGGATACTAATTTCAAAAATACATACCAGAGGATTCAACGACTATTGTTTGCTTTTGAGTCTTTGTGTTGGTTTTAAAATACTTAAGGAAAAATGTTCATCTCCATTAAAGATGTTTGAATCAGTTTTGCACATCAAACTTGTTGAGACACGTTAGTTCCTTAACATCTTCACACCAGCCAACTCCATTCTATCAGTTACATCAGCCAAAGCCCTTGCAGTGAGCCTTAATTTTTTTATTTCACTCACACCCCATAGCCAATCTATCAGCAAATCTCAAAGCTGTAAAATATACCCAGGATATAGCCTGTATACCTGTAAAATATACCTGTAAAATATACCCAAGATATAGACTGGGTATACCTAAAAAATACCTAAAAATATACCTGTAAAATATACCCAGCATATAGCCACTCCTCACCGCATCTTCTTCAAGGCCCCCTCACACTCAGCTCCAAGCTCCTCCAAGGCCAAGCCAGTATCTTCCCTCATCCAGATAACTGCAAGAGCGTCTAAATGTTCTCCCTGTTTCTGCCTTTTCCTCCCTACACTGTATTCTCCATAGAACAGAAAAATCATCACCCTCAAAAGCTTCCATTAACTCCTCATTTCAGTCAAAGTGAAAGCCAAGGTCTTACCTTTATGTAAAAGCCCTCCCCGACCTGTCCCATTACACCCTTAACCTCCCTGGTTTTATGTCCTGTGACCTCCCCACCCTGGAACACCCTGCTCCAACCCCCCAGCTTTTTCCAGACATTGACTCTAGTCTCACCTTCTTCGTGAGTCCTTCCCCAGTCTTCCCATCTAAAATGACAACCCCCCATTTACCAGCACTCCATATCTTTCTTCTTTATTTTTTTCCCTTAGACTTTGTGGTGGTTTTAAGATATATCCACAAATTCTATGATATTTGTCCCTTCACTTGAAGGCGGAACCTAATTCCCCTCCTCTTGAGTCGGGGCTTTTCTTCGTGATGCTTGTGACAAATAGAACATGCAGGAAGTGACAAGATGTTGTTCCCAAGACCAGGTCATGAAAAGTCCTTGTGGCTTTCTCCTTACACACCCTTTCACGTGCTCTCCGTTCACTTCCATCAGGTTCGGAAGGCAGCTGCCATGTTGGAAGTATAGTCAAGCAACTCTATTGAGAATCAGTCATGGAGAAGAACTAAGCCCTCTTGCCAACAGCCTTAGAACTGAACCATCATGGACGTGGATCCTCCAGCCCTAGTCAATTTTTCAACTTAACTACAGCCCTGGCCAACATTTTGACTGCAATCTCATAGAAGGCTTTTAGCGAGAAGGTCTTCAACTTTAGCCAGTGAAGCTGCTCCAGGTTTCTGACCCACAAAAGCTGTGCAGAAATAAATTTTGTTATTTTAAGCCTCTAGATTTGGGGGTAATTTGTTATACAGAAATAGACAGCTAATACAGCCCTTATCACCATCTAACCATATTTTATTATCTTATTTATTGACTGTCTTCCCCTCATGAATGTATTTTCTGTGAGGGCAGAGACAATCGTCTTTCATTTTTAATAATGAATAAGATGGGTATCCAAGGCTCTCATACATTAGTGGATCAGCAAAAAACTGCAACATTCCAACACAACTTACAGTGGTAGCAAGAATTTCTATCACTTGGGTAAAGGATGATTGCACTTAGTAATAAAGCAGATTCTACTACGGATGTACTGCAGGATAATGACCACAAAGAGCCTCCTAATTTCCTGCTGAATACTAAAGATGTGTTCTCAAAGAAAAACAAATTACCCACTAGGTAATTTGTGAGTTTTTGGTTCTTAATCCAGACAGACAGCAAAATTGTCAGCAGACCTCCTACAACAACAAATGCCCAGATTCCACACCTAAAATCTCCGATTAATGGCTTCTGCTATAGACATAAAGCTTGTGTCCCCTGAATATTCGTTTGCTGAAACCTAATCCCCAATGTGATGGTATTCAGAGACTGGGTTTTGGGAGGTGATTAAGTCATGAAGATGGCGCTTTCATAAATGGGATTAGTGCCCTTATTAAAGAAATCCCAGAGAATCCCCTCATTGCTTCCACCATGTGAGGATACAGTAAAAATCTGGCCATCTATGAATAGAAAGAGAGGTTCTAACTAGATACTGACTCTGCCTGCACCTTAATCCTGGAGTTCCCAGGCTTCAATAAATAGAGAAATAAATTTCTGTTGTTTATAAGCCACTCAGTCTATGGCATTTTTGTTGTAATGGCCCAAACAGACTAAGACAGTGTCTTCAGCTGCAAAAAAATTCTTCTAGGTTATTCTGATATATAATATATCCAAGACTGAGGACTCCTTCACTGGTTGCTAAGTAATTAGAGAAGGTAGCAGCAGCAGCAGCATACTGGTCTATCCTACTAGTTCTGGAAGCTCTTCCCATCAGTTCAGCAACTCTGAATTCTCCTTCTGCACTCACTTACTCACTTATTAAGTATTTATAAAGACGTTGGCACTGTGCTAGACTCTGGGGAAATGAAGAGGCTGGTGGAGCTCAGGGTCTGGTGAGGGAGATCAGACTCTCACTCAATGAGACATCCAACCCAGAAAGCCTCATCCCTAACTTTCCAACAGAGCCTGGACTCACCCCACACACATGCCTTGGGCTGGAGATAGCTTGATCAGACATCATCAGAGAGACATGGAATGGGCAGCAATGGATGGCAAGGAAGGGTTGAAATCATCTGCAAAGAACATGTAAAGTGGAAAGGGGAGGAGATCCAAACTAACTCAAGCAACTCCAGAACTTAAGGACTCCCAAGGGGAGAAAAGCCTGCAAAGCAGACTACAGAGCAGGCTCCCTAAAGCTAAGAGGAAAGCAGAGAGTCTCAAGTCCCATGAATCTCAGAAAATAATTTGTCCATACATTTGAAGGGTCTCTGTTTCCTCATCCGTTAAGTAATAGTGTGAGAATAAATAATTTTTAATGTTTTTTTCAACACGAATGTTCTATTAAAAATTATATATGTGAATATGCATGTTTGTATATGTAACAATTCATTACCCAATATTGTTCTCCAAGAAATGGAAAGCTCACTGTGTATAGGAAAGAGATTGTAACTTGACTTTATTGGTAAGGGAAGTAAACACTATCTGGCTTATGCTAATTTCCAGAGCCGTAGTTGACAGTGCTATCCTTCATTTAGAAAGTATTTCAATACCAATTGGACAAGTTAGAACAAATATCCCCGGGCATTCCAGCAGTACCAGAAAACTGTCAGAGCCCCAGATGAAGCTCAGAGTTCAGCTGGGTTATGCAATGCCCCGAGCTTCTAGACGACTGACAACACAAAGCATTTACCCTCCCAGCCAGTTGTTTACCAGCTTGTCCTGGTTCAGGGAGGGCATGTGAAGGCCACAGACCCATACCAACCCTCCAACACAGGAGCTCCTCACCTTCCAGCTTGGCATAGGCAGAATATGATGGATGCTGCAACAGATGGCAAGCTGGAGGCTGTGGGAGGTTGTAACTCCTTGTTCCCTCTGCCAATTAATTCCCAAGGAGGAATCTTTTTTTTTTTTTTTAATTGAAGTATAGTTGATTTACAATGTTAGTTTCTGGTGTACAGCAAACTGATTCAGTCATATGTATATGGATATTCTTTTTCATATTCTTTTCCATTATGGTATTATAGGATATTGAATATAGCTCCCTCTGCTATACAGTAGGACCTTGTTGTTCATCTATTTTATATTTAGTAGTTTATATCTGCTAATCCCAAACTCCTAAATGATCCATCCCCCATCCTCTTTCCCTTTTGGGAACCATGAGTTTGTTTTCTATGTCTGTGAGTCTGTTTCTGCTTCATAAATATGTTCATCTGTGTCATTTGTAAAATTCCACGTTTAAGTGCTATCATATGGTATTTGTCTGTCTGACTTACTTGACTTAGCCCAAGAGGCATCATTTTGAAGAGAGGTTTCCAGCCCTCATCTCATTCCTTCTGGAGGAAAAGAATGAGAGAGTCAGAAAAACAAGGGAAAGATGGGGACCAGGGACAGTCATTCCCACCTCACTCTAGAGCAAAATTTCTCCACCGTGGCACCACTGACACTGGCAGCTGGAAAATTCTCTGTGTGGGGCTGCTTGGTGGGCTATGGGATATTTAGTAGCATCCTTGGCCTCTACCCACAAGATGCCAGTGGTACCCCCTGCAGGGGTGCGACAATCAAAAATGCTTCCATACATGCCCAAAGATCCCCCAAGTTTCTCCCACTTAAAATCATTCAAAGAATAGTCTGCCCACAAAGGTCCCAGACAAACCTGGCTGGCTGGAGAGAACACTGTCCACCCTCCACACTGATGCTTCAGTCAAAACTTCCAGCATGAATTATACTGTTTAAGCAATTTAAAAGAGTAATTATGTATGGATGTGACAGATGGACCATAAAGAAGGCTGAGTGCCAAAGAATTAATGCTTTTGAGCAGTGGTTCTGGAGAAGACTCTTGAGAGTCCCTTGGATAGCAAGGAGATCAAACCAGTCCATCCTAAAGGAAATCAGTCCTGAATAATCATTGTAAGGACTAATGCTAAAGCTGAAGCTCCAATACTTTGGCCATCTGATGAGAACAACTGACTCATTGGAAAACACCCTGATACTGGGGAAGACTGAATGCAAATAGAGAAAGAGACAGCAGAGGATGTGATGGATAGCATCACTGACTGAATAGACATGAATCTGGGCAAACTCTGAGAGACAGTGGCGGACAGAGGAGACTGGTGTGCTGTGTTCCACGGGGTCACAAAGAGTCAGACACGACTTAGCAACTGAACAATAACAACAAAGCAATTTAAAAACTAACCAAACCTCTACAGACAACTCCACCCTGCTGCATTCTTAAATCCTGAATCTAGATATTGAAAGTTCCAGCTAATAGCCTAGCCTTGGGGGAACCCATGGTACAATGTCAATCTTAAATTCCCAGCCTCTGGTCTTCACTCTGGCCACACTGACTGGAACCTCCCAAGTGGCTGCAAAGGACAGGCTGTATGTTGAAATCAGCCTTGTAATAGAGAAAAGAAGAGGCTAGTGATCAGAATACCCAGCTTGGAGCTCCACTTACATCATTCACTAGCTATGTGACCTGGAGAGCATCACTTAAGCTTTCTGAGGATGTTTACTCAAGTGCAAAATGAAAGTAATGCTATCTGCCTTGCTTTCCTCCATTCATCATCGTGAAGCTCAAACACAAGACATGGGGTGTCTATGGAGCTCTGTACAATGGTCAGGAACCACATGCTTACTGTTACCTATGAGGGCTATGGTTATCACAGCACTCCATCTCTGTGTTAACACACCCACTGCAGGAGTTTGAGGAGATGCTCAAAGAGCAGGCTTCTTTCATTTTAATGCTGACTTAATCAGAAATTCTCTCTATTTAATTTTGCCAAAAATGTGAGATACCTCCAAGTGATTTCTTTTCAAAAGATTGTCTATCAATTCCAAAAATAGTAACAAATATGTATTTAAACCTACTATATACTTTAGGGATTCATCAGTAAACAAAATAGACCAGGATCTCTGCCCCAAAAGTCCTATTTTTAAAATGGGCTGGGGAATGGGTAATAAGCTATAAACAAACAGAAAACATAATAAACAGTAAGTTGCACAGAATGCTAGAGGCTGGCAAATGCTGTGGGGGGAAAAGAAAAGGCAGATAAGAGGCATGGGGTCAGCAGGAGTGTGGGTAGGGGTTAATTTGCTGTTTAAAGAGGGCAGCCTGATTGAGAAGTGAGATGTGGTAGAGGTGAGGGGTCAGCGTGGAGCTGTTGGGGAAGAGCATTCCAGGCACAGGGAACAGCCAATGAAAGGCCCACAGGCTGGACCATGTGTTCCAACATGCACAAGCAGGAGGCCACGGTGACTGGAGCGGGGTGAGCAAAGGAGAGGTTGTGGGAAATAGGACACACAGTGCAAGAGTCTGAGGGTGAAGCTGGGGCACATAAAACGCATGGAGGGAACACTGTTCCAAGCTAGGGACTGAGGAGCCACAGCCAGAAACTTGGTCCCTGCTGCCAGGGGAAATGAAAAGGGAGCTCTCAAGAGAGCTTGCACTTCCCTGGTGGCTCAGATGGTAAAGTGTCTGCCTGCAACGTGGGAGACCCAGGTTCGATCCTTGGGTTGGGAAGATTCCCTGGAGAAGGAAATGGCAACCCATTCCAGTACCCTTACCTGGAAAATCCCATGGACAGAGGAGCCTGGTAGACTACAGTCCATGGGGTCACAAAGAGTCGAACACAACTGAGCAACTTCTCTTCTCTTCTCAGAGAGCTTGACCAAGTCCTTGGCCTTCCTTTTTCAGGACTAGTTTGGACGGGAAGACGGGGTCAGCAGTCCGTGACCAAGTTCTTCTTTCCTCTACGGATTGTGCAGGCATCAGAGTTACTGTGCCGAAGCCTCCTTCCCCATCACCATCAGATAACACTGAATCCTCCTGCACACAGAACTTTCCAGCAATCCAGCATGAAGAGAGAATGTCCATCTCAAACTTTCCCCCATTCTTTGGTAGAAGCTCAGCCAAAGGGTCTGGCTCAAGGAGAACCAGAGGTCACTGCACCAGTTCACCTTCTGATGCCAATCCACTCACTCCTACCCACCCCTAGCCAGGATCTGAAGAGCCTGTGCTTCTCACTAAGGGGGTTTCAGAAGCTCACCCTGGGCTCCCTCATTTCTCCTCACTCTCCTAGACTGCCAGGAGCAAGTCGAGGGTCTTGGGCTGTCACTTCCACGCTGGATGCAGCCATCTCAACCTTGTCTCTTTCTTCCCCAAGTTATTTGCAAACGACGCTGCTGCAGGAGCATGCACAGTTGGCTTTGTGCCCGAGGGAGAGGCGGTCTAAAGCAGCGGGGGATGTGCCTCTCCCAATAAAAATTAATGGAACAAAAACCCCCTGTGTGCTGCACAAACTGCCTCTCCAAGGGAGCTTTCATCTCCCCTGTTCTCTTCCCAAGCCCTCCTCTGCGTTCTCCCATCCCCTGGGTGTCTTTGGCATAATCTGGGGCCCATCATTAAAGGGAAAAGGAAAAGGAGTAAATCAGACAAGGGTTCACACACACCAAACACACACATGCACACGCACACACATGCTCAGCCAGGTCTACACACACATGCACACTCATACATGTGCACACACATTTTATAGACATGCACCTTTCCAGTTTCATTAGTAATTTCATGGTGGGAGAGATTACACCATCAGCACAGCAGAAAGAAGCTGCTTATAGAAAAAAAAATTTACCCTTTAAGGGTTTGCAAAAGAGTTAAGAACCTCTGGTTTCCTTTTCATTTCTATTGTTTGTTTTGCTTTGTTTTCATACACAAGCACTCCATGCGCACATTTTTGTCGTGAAAGATTCAGGACAGTATGTTATGAACAGAGCATGACAGACACATAACTTCTGCCCTCCTGGTTCCTGCTCCCTTCCTCAGAGGGAACACAATTGTGCTGGATTATTCTATTGTCAACTTGGTTTCTCTGGGAACTCTTTATCTCAGAATCCGCCTTCCCTGTATGGTTTAAGTTGTCGTTGTTGTTCAGTCACTAAGTCATGTTTGACTCATTGAAACTCCATGAACTGCAGCCCACCAGGCTCCTCTGCCCATGGGATTTCCAAGGCAAGAATACTGGAGTGGGTTGCCACTTCCTACTCCAGGGGATCTTCCCAAACTAAGGATCAAACCTGCATCTCCTACATTGGCAGGCAGATTCTCTACCACTGAGTAACCAGGGAAGCCCCATGGTTGTAACTTAGAGTCAGTCAAAAGCTTGCATGAGATTTTGCAGTCAAAAGTGGAGCAGCCACAATGCTCTGAAGGTCATGTTGGTCAAAGGTGATGAGAGAAAGGGCAGAGGTGCTGGTGGGTTTTCTTCTCCATCTCCAGCTCACCTTCCAACCATCAGCCTGCCCTGTCAAGCACCAGCAACACCAGGTAACCTCCAGACGCTTCATTGAAAATCCAGAGATGGCAGCACACACATTCAACCACCTGCCAAGGGCCCCTTCTGCAACCCCACTGCAGCAGCTGGAAGAGATGGCTTCCAGATCCTTCACCTCCCCTTCACAGACCCTTCCCTACTCAGCTCCTCCCACAGCTGTGTCAGGACTCATTCCTACAATAAATTCCTTATTCCAAGCCTCTTCCTATTTCTGCTTCCCTGATTAACTGTCTGACACAGCTGTCAACAGTGCACGATGCTTCCATCCCTTTCCTAGCTTCCATCCCTTTTCTATACAAAGGCACATACCCACACACATCTCTGCTTTTTTCCCTCCATTTTCCCTAAATGTAACCATCTCAGTGAGATTTCTGGGGCAACACATAGAAATCAACCTCCTTCTTTTTCATGGCTATGTAGAATTCTATATGTGTGATTTATTTATGTATTTCCATATTGGCAAATATTTAAGTTGTATCTAGTTTTCCGCCCTGACAAAAATGCTGCAGTGGCATTTTTATATATCCTTCGTTATGCCTAACATGAAAATCTTCTATCGGGCAGCTTTCTAGAGCTGGAATAAGCAGGTGAATATATTTTTAATTTCTACAGTTATGACCTAATTGTCTTTCAAAAGGCTTCTTTCTCTAGAATGCTCTTGCCCTGCAGGCAGCTTTGTCCTTGTTTGCTAAGCAGGGCCCTGCACCATGGGTTCCCTGCAGATGCACAGCCTAGCATGCTCTGCCTGGAAGGCAGTGGGCATTTGAAGCAGACACGTGGACATAGGGAAAGCACAGGTAAGCGCACAGAGAGCATCTCACTCAGAAGAAACATACAATTAGCTGCTTATAGACAAAAAGATCTCATGGCTACATAGAAAAGTCCTCCTGGTTATAGAGATCAAATTGCCAACATCTGCTGGATCATCGAAAAAGCAAAAGAGTTCTAGAAAAACATCTACTTTTGGTTTATTGACTACGCCAAAGCCTTTGACTGTGTGGATCACAACAAAATGTGGAAAAATCTTAAACAGATGGGAAAACCAGACCACCTGACCTGCCTCCTAAGAAATCTGTATGCAGGTCAAGAAGCAACAGTTAGAAATGGACATGGAACAACAGACTGGCTCCAAATCAGGAAAGGAGTATGTCAAGGCTGTATATTGTCACCCTGCTTATTTAACTTTTATGCAGAGTACATCACGTGAAATGCCAGGCTGGGTGAAGCACAAGCTGGAATCAAGATTTTTGGGAAAAATATCAATAACCTCAGATACACAGATGATACCACCCTTATGGCAGAAAGTGAAGAAGAACTGAAGAGTTTCTTGATGAAAGTGAAAGAGGAGAGTGAAAAAGTTGGCTTAAAATTCAACATTCAGAAAACTAAGATCAAGGCATCTGGTCCCATCACATCATGGCAAATCAATGGGAAAATAATGGAAACAGAGAGAGTCTTTATTTTTTGGGTTCCAAAATCACTACAGATGGTAACTGCAGTCATGAAATTAAAAGACACTTGCTCCTTGGAAGAAAAGCTATGACCAACCTAAATAGCATATTAAAAAGCAGAGACATTACTTTACCAAAAAAGGTCCATCTCTAGTGAAAGCTATGGTTTTTCCAATAGTCAAATGTGAGAGTTGGACTATAAAGCCGAGCGCTGAAGAACTGATGCTTTTGAACTGTGGTGTTGGAGAAGACTCTTGAGAGTCCCTTGGACTGCAAGGAGATCCAACCAGTCAATCCTAAAGGAAATCAGTCCTGAATATTCATTGGAAGGACTGATGCTGAAGCTGAAACTCTACTACTTTGGCCACCTGATGCGAAGAGCTGACTCATTGAAAAAGACCCTGATGCTGGGAAAGACTGAAGGCAGAAGGAGAAGGGGACGACAGAGGATGAGATGGTTGGATGGCATCACTGACTCAATGGACATGAGTTTGAGTAAGCTCTGGGAGTTGGTGACGGACAAGGAGGCCTGGCGTGGTGCAGTCCATGGAGTCTCAAAGAGTCGGACATGACTGAGCAACTGAACTGAACTGAGACAAAAAGGCAAACAATGAGAAGTGGCATCCATATGAAATGGGTTGTTATTGTTTAGTCGCTAAGTTGTGCCCGACTCTTTTGCGACCCTATGGACTACAGCCTGCCAGGCCCCTCTGTCCATGGGTATTATCCAGGCAAGAATACTGGAGTGGGTTGCCATTCCCTTCTCCAGTGAATCTTCCCAACCCAGAGATCCAACTGGCATCTCCTGCATTGACAGGCAGGTTCTTCATACCAGGGAAGCCCCACATGATATGGGTAGGTTGACATTAATACCAAGAAAAGGAAATTCTTCCCTTTGTATGATTTCAGAGATTCCCCAACCCCATCCAAATTACTGTCCATGCCTGCATCCATGGACATACAAGCATACACACACACACACACACACACACACACACACACACTTGAGATTCTGCTACTGAAGCTTAAAATCTCTTTAAATATTTTCTTCCTCCAATAGCACAAAGGTCCAAATGAAATGATCCTTATCAATAAATAGTATACTTAGATGTAAAGAACTTCGCTAAATGTTCATCCAAAGAAGTCTTCTTCTCTTGGTCTTAATCTCAACCTATCCATTTCATATGGGGCTTCACTGGTGGCTCAGTGGTAAAGACCCTGCCTGTCAATGTGGGAGACACAGGTTCGATCTGTGGATCTGGAAAGTCCCTTGGAGAATTAAATGGCAACCCACTCCAGTATTATTGCCTGGAGAATCCTAGGGACAGAGGAGCCCGGCAGGCTACAGTCAATGGGGTCACAAAAGATCAAACATGCCTTGTGTCATTGGAGGTAGGCATTATTTCCATAAGAGAAAAGTAAGGTTCAGCAGAGTGAAGCCAGACAGCTAGTGTGTTGCACAGCAAGGATGTGAACTCAGCTCTCTATGCGACCAGACAACCACTGCCTGACCCACGGGAGGTAACAGTGTCCCTTCACTTCACAGAAGGGTGTGGACTACTTCTGCTGCACTTGTTCTTGAGAGTGGCTTTTCTAGAGGAATGGGCACTGGTTGTCGGAAAAGACCAGTTAGAGAGGAAAGAAGATCAAGGGGAAAGATCTTGAGAGCATAAATCCAAGAGTCATGTACTTCCTGGGTCAATGACAAGGAAATAGCTAGATTAGCCCAACAAGGAATGTGGAAGATAACCAGAGGAAGAAGGGCAGCTTCCCCAGTCCAGGCACCTCCTCCTGATTGTGGTGTTGGGAGCCTAGGAAGACACTGGAAGTTATGGGAAGACGTCAGTTCCATGATCTCCCTCCTCCTAAAGTATAGGAGCCTGTGCTGTGACAGGTGACTTCAGACTGTAACTTAATCCCCATAATTAGATAATTTCAGGGACCAACAACCTTGGAATAAGGATGTAGAGAAGGGACAGAGGGGATGCAAGTGATGAGGTGCAAGCTCGGGGTCAGGGCAGGTTGCAGGATGGTCAGAGAGACTAGTGCTGGAAAAGTGACAACGGGGCAGAGTGGTTTCCTGGAAAGCACAAAGGATGCAGTCAGAAGTGCCGGGGAAATGCAGCACACAGGTGCAGATCCAACAAGAGAGCCGGGGCAGCAAGCTTCCGGCGACACGGAAACCTGCACAAACTCCTGAAAACCAGGGGTCCACAAGGGGCCCAGGCCCCAAACACAGATCATGCAACAATCCTGTATAAAGTTCACCCTTGCTGCTCAGCCTGAAAAACGCATCATTTCAGCATGCTCTCACAACTCTCGGAAGTCCTACCCATCTCCGGATGAAAAGGAAACATGCCCCTGGGAATCTGTGATGATGGGAAGAGAAGAGAGCAAAAGGTAAACACAGCAACACAGAGTGCTTGCCCGGAAGGACCCAGCAGGGGCACAGTGCACTGTGGGGCACGGCAGGGTAGGCACTGCTGCAGTTTCTGGGAGACCATGAAGGTGGCTGGGGGCCTGTCCCATTGCTGTCCACCCCAGGCCCCAGCAGAAGCCTGATGAAGACAGGCTGGGTGTGCTGAAGGCAGTCTCTGGTCCCTGCAGAGACTGTCAGTGCTGAGAAGTCAGCCGCTCCAGCTGCAGCTAAGGTCAGCGTTCAAGGCGGCGATGGGGGCCAGGCCCGATGGAAAGGAGAACGTGCAGGCCCCTGCTATTTTTTAGACCAAAAGCCTGAAAGCCAGGTCCATCACAGGACAGAATATCATACATGCATTAAGCATGATAGTTACGAAGACCATATGTTAGTCGCTTGGTCATGTTTGATTCTTTGCTACCCCATGGACGACCCCATTGGAGCCCACCAAGCTCTTCTGTTCATGGAATTCTTCAGGCAAAAAGACTCGAGTGGGTTGCCATTCTCTTTTCCAGGGCATCTTCCTGACCCAGGGATCAAACCCAGGTCTCCTGCATTGCAGGTAGATTCTTTACCACTGGAGCCACCAGGGAAGCCCATGAAGACTAAGTAGCAACGTGGAAAGTTATCAGGATGTAGAGCATCACCAGTGATCATGAATGAGCCTTTTATTCAAGTGGATAAACACCTGAAGAGAAGACCTCAAAATGGCGGCGTGAGGGGGTTGTGGGATTATGGGTTCTTCCCCCTCCACTTTCTGCATTTTCTACTAGCTGGTAGGCTGGTTTTACCATGATGCAGGAAGGTAAGGAAGGAAAGTGGTCTGGCTGTGACCTGAGGTTCCTGGGATGAACTTGGGTGACTACACAGTGTCCAGGTGAGTGTGAGAACCAGACCCCCACATACACACACAACACATATACCACAGCACACACGCATACCGTATACACCACACATACACAATACACACGACACAATACACATTCCGTGATACACACATACATGCACACACAACACACACCATACACACAACACATACATACTATGCACACAACACATGTATATACCACATACACCACACACATTTCTCACACAACAGACACAATACATACTACATGATACATAGCATGCACACAACACATACCACACACATATAACACATACATACTATGCACACAACACACATATACCATATACACCACACACATCTATCACACACAACACACAATACACACACAGCATAAACACACAATATACACCACACACACACAACACGTGCATACTATGCACACAACACACATATATACCACACACACACACAGTCCACACCTATACACCACGCATCTCACACACACACAAAGGAGAGCTCATGTGCTTTTATTTCCATGCGCATTTTACCAGGGGTCAGTCTTGGGAAGCGTTTTCTCTCAGGGATTCTAGGGTGAGCTGGGGAACCAGGAAAGCTCTCTCTTTGCTCTTCTAGGACTGAAGTTTGCTCTCTAGGCAGAAGACCCCCTGAGCTGATAGGGAGCTAGAAACCAGCCTCCACACCAGAGACTCTTGGTTTCCTTGAGAGCAATACCCTGGACCTGCCAATGGATATCATGCATGGAGAGAGTTCTAATGGATGCCTCCAGGAAAGCCACATTCCGGGTTTGGGAAGGCCTGGCCCACCCCCAGGCCCTGCAGGAGAACCCTTGCTCCCCTTTCTCACACAGACCAGCTCCCACAGCTCTGTCCACTGGCACATGTGAAGGGGGCCCACGGTGGCACCCGCTCATTTACGATGCTGGTGCCAGCCTCGCTGGAGTCTTCCAGCGTTCAGCATTAGGCATGGTACATTGCGTGTATATAAATCAAATTAACATACACTGTCACTGCCCGCTTGAGCAGCTGTATTATTTGTGTTAAATTTCATAGTTAAAATGAAACACTTTTCCATTACTAAATCTCAACTCCACGGGGTGACCACAAGGGTCACCGCCAGAATAAAGCCTGCGGACGCCAGCCCAGTTCAAAATGGCAAATGCAAACTGGATCTACAATGTGACCACAAAACTGCAAATTGCCACCAGACTAAGACACTGGTGTTGATTCACATCTCAGAACCAAAAGTTTGTATCAACCCAGCACCACAGGTAAGCATACCCCTGACTCAGCTGGTTACAGCAAAGTGCTATAAAGGCCATGAGTAACTTGGAACGTGTGACCCAATTACTTTGCTCAGCTCGTGGTCATGGAGTCTCCACTTCCCCGCATGTGCATACCATGCTGACACCCGTTAAATCCTTCCTACAGACCGTGCACTTCACAGGCATTCAATGCGTCAACTTCCAAAAAAGTCAACCTCAGTGTCATGAGCAGCAGGATACCTCTAAGGATATTGAGACCCAATTTAAAAACTGTGAGCTGGGGACACAGCTGATAAGTGATGCGGCCAGGACTTGGGCTGGGAGCTGAGTGAATCCAAATCTCTGTCCCTTCCCCGTTGCCAAGCAAGTGTGGGCTGGTGCAGAGTGATCCACAACTGCTGGAGAAAGCAAACCCACTCAGAGTCCATGCTTTGCTGGTGATGGATGAATAGTGGCGTCTCCCTGCAGAGCATACATCATGGTTATTCTTAGCACACAGAGTGCCTGCCCTTAGGACCTCAGGCGTCCTTCTCCCTGTCACATGGGGTATAGACAGTCCAAGTTCAAGACCCAAGGTTCAAAGAGGCACAGCTTCCACTCTGCTGCCCCGTCAGGCCCCAACATCGGGAAAGTCTGTCGTCTTCCATTAGTTGACACGTCACATCAGTACCCAGTTGCAAAAGCCCTTCATTTCTTGGCGGGCTTTAGTGGGCTTCCAGGCTTCCACCCATCAGACCTATACCAGCCAGAATTGGCTCTCAACTCTGTTCTGTAACTGGTATACCTCCTGTCTCCTAACTGGGTTCCCCGGCTGCACCCATAGCATTTCATGGTTCCTCAATTCTACCCAGTACCTGAACCCCCACCTCCACAGCAACTGCATATAGAACTCTGGGATGTTCCAGAGCATGGATGTGGCTAAAGAAAGGAAAGCCAATCAGACCGACGCCGAGCCCGTAGAGCAGAGAGCTCTATTCTTATGAGGAGCGCACTTCTCCGCTTCCAGGGCCAAGGATCATAAATTTCTCTCTATGCACACAGGGTGAGGGCAGCTACAGAAAAACCACAGCGGCTCAGACCGCCTCAAATTGGATGGCCCTAGCCCGAGCCATTATCCAAATATTTTGGTAGGCCGCAGAAAAGAATTATGACTTTGGGACTGGTGATTCTTTTCTCTGCCAAACAGGCGTTTTCCTGAAGTGGTAGCACATACTTTCCACTTTAGATAGATCGATGTTGCAATTAAGATGTTTAGCAAAGTGGGCCATTTCAAGGGCCCACTTCCCCACACCTTCTTGGGGAAGGGATGTCGTGTCAGAAGGCTGGGGTCTGACCCTCAGCACAATGAGTTTATAGGGTGATCAGGCAGTGGATGTTGATACCATGTGTCCATACGATGGCTATTTGTGGGGCTTGATTGACAAGGCAAGTTTTATCTCAGCAGAAAAAGCACACAGTTGGATTGCAGGCCAGACAGGGCTTAGCCACCTGATAGTCTTGCTGCCTTGATCAGGACACTTCGGTGGAGCGATTCACATCGGTGAGTTCCAGGTGTTGTGGAGTGGCAGCAAAGACCATGAACCCTGAAGCCCAAGTGTGTCCTAAACCCAGATCTGCCACTACCGTCCATCTGACCACAGGTAAGTCACACAACCTGTCTTTGCCTGAATTCCCTCATCTGTAAAATGGATGTAAAAATTTTCCCGTATTTCCTTTTGGAGTGATGAAAATGTTTTGGAACTAAATAGAGGTGATGGTTGCCCAGCATTGTGAATATATGAAATGCCATTAAATTGTTCCCTTTAAAATGATTAATTTTATGCTATATCAATTTCAACTCAATAAAAATAAAATTTCTTTTAAAATAATGCCTGCATCATGAGGTTGTTATAGGATTTAATATTGATAAAATGTAAAGTTCCTAGGACAGTATCTATCACACAGTATCATGTAAGCATTAGCTATTATTTTATTCCAGAAAGTATGCTGAGTAATTCACATCCACTAAGTCTTCACAATCAACAATGCAATAGGTACTGCTCTTACTCCCATTTTGCAGATGAGGAAATTAACATTTGCAGGGTTAAAGTGATGCTCTAAATACTGTGGCTTTGTAGTCCTAAACTTGTGATGTGAAGAAACCATTTTTTTTTAGCCTGAGGATTCTGTTGCTCAGAGGTTTGGAAAGAACACAGCAAGGACTGTTTGTGCCTCACAAGGTCTGGTGCCTCACTGGAAGCCTTGGAGGCTAGGGGCTGGAATCGTCTGATGCCGGCCATCAGCTGGGACCTTTAGTTCCCTTCCAGAGGGTCTCTCCATGGAGGCTCTCTCTGAGGGCTTCCTCTCAGCATGGGTTCTCAGGGGAAGTGTTCCCAGAGAGAGAAGGCCATACGGAAGGTGGGTCCTCTTTACAACCCACCATCAGAAGCCATGCAGCATCACTCCCACCACACTGGAGTCACAGAAGAGTCCTAAAGTCTTACCCAGACTCCACCCCTACACAGGTAATGACAAGATCTAGAAGATCATGTGCATAAGAGCCCAGTTCTTATCCACTGCATGCCGATCCGCAGTGTTTTCATCTGTCAAATAGAGACAATAAAATCTTTTACTCTAGCCAGTTTTAAAAATAAGTTAACATATCAGGGCCTTAGTTTCCTAATCCTTAAAATGGGGTTTATATGTGGAATCTTTAAAAAAAAAAAGATACAAATGAATTTATGTACAAAACAGAAATATACTCACAAAGAAAACAAACGTATGATTACCAGAGGAGTAAGTGGGGTAGGAGGGCAGGAATAAATTAGGAGCTTGGGATTAATATATACACATTGTTGTACTGCTGTTGTTTAGTCACCCAGTTGTGTCCAACTCTTTTCGACCCCATGGACTGCAGCATGTCAGGCCTCCCTGTCCCTCACCATCTCCCAAAGTTTGCCCAATTTGATGTCCATTGCATTGGTGATGCCATCCATCCATTTCATCCTCTGATGCCCTCTTCTCCTTCCCCCCTCAATCTTTCCCAGCATCAGGGACTTTTCCAATGAGTCACCTCTTCACCTCAGGTGGCCAAAATACTGGAGCTTCAGCTTCAGTGTCAGTTCTTCCAATGAGTATTCAGATTGACTGGTTTGATCTCCTTGCTGTCCAAAGGACTTTCAGGAGTCTTCTCCAACAGCACAGTTTGAAGGCATCTATTCTTCAGTGCTCTGCCTTCTTTACAGTCCAGCTCTCACAACCATTCGTGACCACTGGGAAGACCATAGCCTTGACTATATGGACCTTTGTCAGAAGAGTAATGTCTCTGCTTTGCAACACACTGTCTAGGTTTGTCACAGCTTTCCTGCCAAGAAGAAACTGTCATCTGATTTCATGCCTGAAATCACCATCTGCAGTGATTTTAGAGCCCAAGAAGAGGAAATCTGTCATTACTTCCACCTTTTCCCCTTCTATTTTCCATGAAGTAATGGGGCCAGAGGCCATGATCTTAGTTTTTTTTTAATATTTAGTTAAACATTATAATATTAATTTTTTAATATTTATCACAATACTATACATAAAATAGATAACCAATAAGGACCTACTGTATGGCACAGGGAACTATATTCAATATTTTCTCATAATCTACAAGATACAAGAAGCTGAAAAAGAATAGATATATACATGTATATGGATAACTGAACCTCCTTGCAGTACACCTGAAACTAATACAACATTGTAAGTTAACTGTACTGCAATAAAAATAAATAAATGAATGAAATGAGATTTATAGAAGCTCCTACTTCTTTATGTTGTGGTGAAGATTGACTATTGTCAATAAGTGGAAGTGATAGGCAGACTGGAATATTCATGCCAGCTGGTCAGTACATTGTCTTCCCGACAGAAAAGTCTACCTGGCAAACCAAATTAAGATAAGAAGTTTCTTTGCTTAGGATTACCTGTAAGCACTGTACCTATTCACCCAGATTTAGACCAACCAGGAGAAACAAAACTGTCATCTTTGTCCCGACCAGGACATTGACAAATGGATACTCTCTCCTCCCTTCTTTTCTTTCAACCAAGTTTGGCAACATTGCCTCAACTGGTGATTAATTATTCACTCAGTAGTGTGGGACTCTTTGGGACCCCATAGACTGTAGCCCACCAGGCTCCTCTGTCCAAACAATTCTCCTGGAATGCGTTGCCACTTCCTTCTCCAGTGGATCTTCCTGACCCTGGAATCGAACCTGGGTCTCCTGAACTGCAGGTGGATTCTTTATCATCTGAGCCACCAGGGAAGCCCCAGATTACTGCTTATTTTATATTAAGTATTGTACAACAGTGTCTTCCCCAAGAGGTTCTGAGAAATACCCTAGTCAGCAGCAAATTTTTAAAACTTCTCTTAGGGGAGATTTTCACACATGGTTAATCTCCCTCATGTTAGGTTAACTCTTGTTAGTCTCCCTTCCAGCCAGGAATGCATCCGAACTTGCTTCTTAATTCTGGGGGTTGTACTCCGTTCGGATCCCACAGCCCCTGTGCAGGCGACATTCCACTTGCGTCCGATCACTAAATGAAGCAATTGAGTCACTGCCACCCGCAGTAATAACACATTCTGACAAAAACATGAAAGATAGCGTATCTCTGCCTTAACTCATGTGGGTATCAGTAGAGGGGAAGAAAGTAAATTCTTTTAAAATACAGACAGAATCTTTTATCAATGGAAAACTGTCATCCGGTCTTTCTTATCTCTTTGTGCAATGACAGCAGGATTTATCTTTCTTAGAAGCAAGCCTCCAAATGAATATCATGCCTGTTTTGCCAAGGTGAGTAGTTTCTCATTGTTGGGCCCGCAGACATGTTTTACATAGATGTTGTAGTGCACGCACGCCATCTGTCATCAATCCCCATGCCCTCCAAGACGTCCTAAAGCTATTAGCATTAGTTAGCCCATTTCTCTCCCAAAAAGGAGAGTCCATGTGTTCAAAGCCTGCTCTGCAGACCCCAGGTGAGCAAATATTCCATATTGCAATCTCTGCATCCGGCCATATGTGTGCTTCTGTAGCTGCTTCGCTAATAACTGATGGTAAGCTTAGCTAGAAGCTTCTCCTCCACTGGATGCAAGAGTCCAGATTGGGATCAATGTTACGAAGAAATCCTTCCATCTCTCTAGACACCAGCAAGTAGCAGTTTCTTCTTTTCACCCTTTAGTTCATTAAAAAGGCTTTTACTTCTCTGTAAACCCAACTTTAGGTTTTCTCCTAAGGATTGGCTCCTTTGGTAATAACCGAAGAGTAATCAGTCTCAAGAAAATAACAACAGCAAATATTTACCTTGTGCCAAGTACCATTCTAAGTATGTTACAAGTATCTTAACTCATTCAATCTTTGTAACAGCCTATGAGGTACTACTAGAATTGTCCCCATTTTACAGATGGAGAGACTGAGCTACAGTGGCCCTAGAGGTCCCATAGCTAGCAAGCAACAGAACCAGTATGTGAAGCCAGGTAAATGGGTTCCAGAACCTGCAACTTCAACCACACCTTTGTCCTGTTGGTCAAGAAGTTTCAAGACGGCGACTGCATCATTATGTGACTCTTTTCTAAATGTCCCGGAAATGTTACAACCTGACACTAAGGACACCCCCTCCCCCACTCCAAGAAACTGCCAATGTGACTTCTCTACTTTGCTCAAAGTGGGAGGCATCATTCTTCTTAAGTCCAATGTGAGACCAAATCATATGACTCTAATCACAGGGAAAACTTCCCCCACACAGGTCAAGTCGCAATGTCCTCACAGTGGAGAGTTTTTCTAACTAAAAAAGCTTGGAAGTTCTATCAGTTGGAATCTGGGGCATTAAGTCAAACAGGACATTTATTAGAAGGCTATCAAGAGATTTAACAGAACTGAAGGCAGTTGGAGACCCAGGCTGCACGAAGAACAGGAGTTCAGAGATGGTCTCTTTGGGACAGATCCATGGGGACACCCAGGCTTTCACTGCAATCTGCCCTTACATCGCTCATGTATCAGTGGTGTCTTGTGGGCTTAGCCTGAGTCATGTACCCAAGCTCAGGGTCCACTAGAGGAGCCTCACAGGAAATTCTGATTCAGGGGATTGAGTGGCACTTGCTTTGAAAGACCACTACAGCTCACTTGTTACCTATACATGCTTTTTTTCCCCACTTTTTGGCCATGCCTGATGGCATGTGGCGTCTTACTTCCCTGATCAGGGATCAAACCCGTGCCCCCTGCATAGAAGCAGGGGGTCTTAACCACTGGACTGCCAGGGAAGTCCCTAAATGCATTTTTTAATTCCATACAAAGGCTAGCTGCCACCGAAAGTTTCCAAGAATCTTGGAAGAGATGGAAGACAAGAATCATTTTCCTTTCTACAGATCAAGATGCTGAGATAGGAAAGGTTATGTAATGTCTGGGGAACACTCTAGCTGAGTAGCATCTCAGGTCTTCTAAGTCCTGGACTTGCTTTCCACCCCACATGGTCCTCTGGAGACCTAAGTGTAGACTTCAGTTCAGTTCAGTTCATTCACTCAGTCATGTCAGACTCTGAGATCCAATGGACTGCAGCATGCACCATCTCCCAGAGTTTGTTCAATTTCATGTCCATTGAGTCAGTGATTACCGAACCATCTCATCCTCTGTTGCCCTCTTCTCCTCCTGACCTCAGTCTTTCCCATCATCAGGGTCTTTTCCAGTGAGTCAGCTCTTTGCATCAGGTGGCTAAAGTATTGGAGTTTCAGCTTCAGCATCAGTCCTTCCAATGAATATCCAGGACTGATTTCCTTTAGGATTGACTGGTTTGATCTTCCTGCTGTCCAAGGGATGCTCAAGAGCCTTCTCCAACACCACAGTTTAAAAGTATCTATTCTTCAGCATTCAGCTTTCTTTATGGTCCAACTCTCACATTTATACATGACTACTGGAAAAACCATAGCTTTGACTAGATGGACCTTTGTCAGCAAAGTGATATTTCTGCTTTGTAAACCTCTGTCTAGGTTTGTCATAGCTTTTCTCCCAAAGAGAAATCATCTTTAATTATTTCATGGCTGCAGTCACCATCTGCAGGGATTTTGGAGCCCAAGAAAGTCAAATCTGTCACTGTTTCCATTTTTCCCCCATGTATTTGCCATGAAGTGATGGGGCCGGAGACTTAAGGTGGTTTTTCTCCCTCCATGGCTTAGTATCTCGGGTCTTTATTCCTCCCTTCCTCCTGTCCCCACCCAACATCCTCCTGCACACTGGCAAACACACTCATTCACACACTCATTCATTAGCCCACACTCTGTCAGGGAAAGGGCCAAGCTACAGGACACAAGGAGGCCCTCTGTAGGGGAAGGAGAAGAGGATGGATCCGCTGAGCTTTGTTGATGGTGATGGATCCCCAGGCTGCAGGACCTGCTCTCTCGGCAGAAAGGCCTGGGGATATGATCGCCTGCATCTTCCGCTCTCCCAGGTCCCAGTCATGTCTGTTTTCCTAGAGCAGGACTGGGGGAGAGAGAGGTTTTATTAGATGCAGCAGGGAGCATGGCTCAAGAAACACTTGAGTGATTCTCAGTCAGGCATGAACGAGTGTGCAGCTGAAGGTTCTGGGGTGGTGGCAGGGAGGGAGGGAGGCAGGGCTCTCTCCTTTTCACATCTGGGGGAGCACCTGGCTGCACATTCCCAAAGGCCATGCCAAAGAGAGAATCAGTGCTGATTAGGACCCCATCAGATTTAACAAAGTAACATTCATTTATGCTAATGGGCATCAAGGGTTTTTTCATCACCACTAGTGGAGCGGATTGGCTTGAGATAAGCCAAAGTCATAAAACACCCCTAAAATCTCTCTGTCTTGAAATAGGCAAGGGAAGAGAATTTATTATTATTGTCCCTCAGTCACACAAAAAAGAGAGAGAGTAGAAGTGAATGAAGGTCACCGTCCCCTTTATAGCTGATCGACTTACCTCTCTTTGTTCCTTGCCTCCACAGTAAATTGCAGTTGGAAACAAGAGGAGCATACTAGATGATTTTCTGGTGTGACTTTCATTTTCCCCAAGAGGAGACGGGACAGTCCATTTAAAACAACTGAGCTATTATATCACAGTGCTTCTTGTTTAAAATTCAAACATCACTGGGAACGTGCTCCAACAGAACTAAATATAACGGGATATGAAAACTACATTATTTCAAAAATAAGAATCCCAAATACACATGCAGTTCAGTACTTTTCCCAAATTGATCTATATAATACTTTAACATATATACACAAATATTATATACATGTATATAATATTAAAATATTGTATAATATAGTATAATGAATACTATATGATATATACACTTAATATTATATACTATATATATACATACATATATATAATACTGTTTATGTATGTATTATACTTGAACTTCACATAAACTCTGGTAGGCATATGGATGAAATAGAGACAGTCTAAGTGACTCACCCCAAGACATATAGCTAGAAATGGCAAAGCCATTAAACTTGATTTTCTGACTTCACGACCAATGCTCTCTTCTTTATGATTCTTTCTGTTTTCAGGTACTAACTCAAGATTAACTCAGAGGTCTCAAAAAATTATCCCATGACTCATCTAAATAAGGCATGGTACCTCAATGCATGGGTAGCCTTGTTCCTGGGCATCACTGGACAGCCCACAACGAAATGTCTACGACGAAACCACATACAAACAAACTCCAGGCTGGTATAGATCCCCTGGGAGCAAGAAGTTCAAGGTCTGTAGCTCTGGAAACACAGATAAATATTTAAAACAACAGAGGAATTTTCTCTGTGGGAAGGTGCTTAATTAGCATCCAAGGTGGTTAGAATCATGCATGAGTGTGCAGGGCTAGAGACTCAGCCCCAGCCCAGGAGGGACCTTGGGAAGCAATCTGACTGGAGGGTGAGGGAAGGTTTGTGTGTGTGTGGCGGGGGTGGGGGTA